>NC_141822.1:1988239-2068239 GCF_982586985.1 Callionymus lyra | reverse complement strand
CATCAAACACACATGTTTCTTGAAGGAGTCAGTAGATCATCAAACACAGATGTTTCTTGAAGGAGTCAGTAGATCATCAAACACAGATGTTTCTTAAATGAGTCAGTAGATCATCAAACACACATGTTTCTTGAAGGAGTCAGTAGATCATCAAACACAGATGTTTCTTGAAGGAGTCAGTAGATCATCAAACACAGATGTTTCTTGAAGGAGTCAGTAGATCATCAAACACAGATGTTTCTTGAAGGAGTCAGTAGATCATCAAACACACATGTTTCTTGAAGGAGTCAGTAGATCATCAAACACAGATGTTTCTTGAAGGAGTCAGTAGATCATCAAACACACATGTTTCTTGAAGGAGTCAGTAGATCATCAAACACAGATGTTTCTTGAAGGAGTCAGTAGATCATCAAACACAAAGATGTTTCTTGAAGGAGTCAGTAGATCATCAAACAGATGTTTCTTGAAGGAGTCAGTAGATCATCAAACACAGATGTTTCTTGAAGGAGTCAGTAGATCATCAAACACAGAGATGTTTCTTGAAGGAGTCAGTAGATCATCAAACACAGATGTTTCTTAAATGAGTCAGTAGATCATCAAACACAGATGTTTCTTGAAGGAGTCAGTAGATCATCAAACACAGATGTTTCTTGAAGGAGTCAGTAGATCATCAAACACACATGTTTCTTGAAGGAGTCAGTAGATCATCAAACACAGATGTTTCTTGAAGGAGTCAGTAGATCATCAAACACAGATGTTTCTTGAAGGAGTCAGTAGATCATCAAACACAGAGATGTTTCTTGAAGGAGTCAGTAGATCATCAAACACAGAGATGTTTCTTGAAGGAGTCAGTAGATCATCAAACACAGATGTTTCTTAAATGAGTCAGTAGATCATCAAACACAGATGTTTCTTGAAGGAGTCAGTAGATCATCAAACACAGATGTTTCTTAAATGAGTCAGTAGATCATCAAACACAGATGTTTCTTGAAGGAGTCAGTAGATCATCAAACACAGATGTTTCTTGAAGGAGTCAGTAGATCATCAAACACAGATGTTTCTTAAATGAGTCAGTAGATCATCAAACACAGATGTTTCTTAAAGGAGTCAGTAGATCATCAAACACAGATGTTTCTTGAAGGAGTCAGTAGATCATCAAACACAGATGTTTCTTAAAGGAGTCAGTAGATCATCAAACACAGATGTTTCTTAAAGGAGTCAGTAGATCATCAAACACAGATGTTTCTTGAAGGAGTCAGTAGATCATCAAACACAGATGTTTCTTAAAGGAGTCAGTAGATCATCAAACACAGATGTTTCTTGAAGGAGTCAGTAGATCATCAAACACAGATGTTTCTTGAAGGAGTCAGTAGATCATCAAACACAGATGTTTCTTGAAGGAGTCAGTAGATCATCAAACACAGATGTTTCTTGAAGGAGTCAGTAGATCATCAAACACAGATGTTTCTTGAAGGAGTCAGTAGATCATCAAACACAGATGTTTCTTGAAGGAGTCAGTAGATCATCAAACACAGATGTTTCTTGAAGGAGTCAATAGATCATCAAACACAGATGTTTCTTGAAGGAGTCAGTAGATCATCAAACACAGAGATGTTTCTTGAAGGAGTCAGTAGATCATCAAACACAGAGATGTTTCTTGAAGGATTCAGTAGATCATCAAACACAGATGTTTCTTGAAGGAGTCAGTAGATCATCAAACACAGATGTTTCTTGAAGGAGTCAGTAGATCATCAAACACAGATGTTTCTTGAAGGAGTCAGTAGATCATCAAACACAGAGATGTTTCTTGAAGGAGTCAGTAGATCATCAAACACAGATGTTTCTTAAAGGAGTCAGTAGATCATCAAACACAGATGTTTCTTAAATGAGTCAGTAGATCATCAAACACAGATGTTTCTTGAAGGAGTCAGTAGATCATCAAACACAGATGTTTCTTGAAGGAGTCAGTAGATCATCAAACACACATGTTTCTTGAAGGAGTCAGTAGATCATCAAACACAGATGTTTCTTGAAGGAGTCAGTAGATCATCAAACACAGATGTTTCTTGAAGGAGTCAGTAGATCATCAAACACAGAGATGTTTCTTGAAGGAGTCAGTAGATCATCAAACACAGATGTTTCTTGAAGGAGTCAGTAGATCATCAAACACAGAGATGTTTCTTGAAGGAGTCAGTAGATCATCAAACACAGAGATGTTTCTTGAAGGAGTCAGTAGATCATCAAACACAGATGTTTCTTAAATGAGTCAGTAGATCATCAAACACAGATGTTTCTTGAAGGAGTCAGTAGATCATCAAACACAGATGTTTCTTGAAGGAGTCAGTAGATCATCAAACACAGATGTTTCTTAAATGAGTCAGTAGATCATCAAACACAGATGTTTCTTAAAGGAGTCAGTAGATCATCAAACACAGATGTTTCTTGAAGGAGTCAGTAGATCATCAAACACAGATGTTTCTTAAAGGAGTCAGTAGATCATCAAACACAGATGTTTCTTGAAGGAGTCAGTAGATCATCAAACACAGAGATGTTTCTTGAAGGAGTCAGTAGATCATCAAACACAGATGTTTCTTAAAGGAGTCAGTAGATCATCAAACACAGATGTTTCTTGAAGGAGTCAGTAGATCATCAAACACAGATGTTTCTTGAAGGAGTCAGTAGATCATCAAACACAGATGTTTCTTGAAGGAGTCAGTAGATCATCAAACACAGATGTTTCTTGAAGGAGTCAGTAGATCATCAAACACAGATGTTTCTTGAAGGAGTCAGTAGATCATCAAACACAGATGTTTCTTGAAGGAGTCAGTAGATCATCAAACACAGATGTTTCTTGAAGGAGTCAATAGATCATCAAACACAGATGTTTCTTGAAGGAGTCAGTAGATCATCAAACACAGAGATGTTTCTTGAAGGAGTCAGTAGATCATCAAACACAGAGATGTTTCTTGAAGGATTCAGTAGATCATCAAACACAGATGTTTCTTGAAGGAGTCAGTAGATCATCAAACACAGATGTTTCTTGAAGGAGTCAGTAGATCATCAAACACAGATGTTTCTTGAAGGAGTCAGTAGATCATCAAACACAGAGATGTTTCTTGAAGGAGTCAGTAGATCATCAAACAAAGATGTTTCTTAAAGGAGTCAGTAGATCATCAAACACAGATGTTTCTTGAAGGAGTCAGTAGATCATCAAACACAGATGTTTCTTGAAGGAGTCAATAGATCATCAAACACAGATGTTTCTTGAAGGAGTCAGTAGATCATCAAACACAGAGATGTTTCTTGAAGGAGTCAGTAGATCATCAAACACAGAGATGTTTCTTGAAGGATTCAGTAGATCATCAAACACAGATGTTTCTTGAAGGAGTCAGTAGATCATCAAACACAGATGTTTCTTGAAGGAGTCAGTAGATCATCAAACACAGATGTTTCTTGAAGGAGTCAGTAGATCATCAAACACAGAGATGTTTCTTGAAGGAGTCAGTAGATCATCAAACACAGATGTTTCTTGAAGGAGTCAGTAGATCATCAAACACAGATGTTTCTTGAAGGAGTCAGTAGATCATCAAACAAAGATGTTTCTTGAAGGAGTCAGTAGATCATCAAACAAAGATGTTTCTTGAAGGAGTCAGTAGATCATCAAACACAGATGTTTCTTGAAGGAGTCAGTAGATCATCAAACACAGATGTTTCTTGAAGGAGTCAGTAGATCATCAAACAAAGATGTTTCTTGAAGGAGTCAGTAGATCATCAAACACAGATGTTTCTTGTAGGAGTCAGTAGATCATCAAACACAGATGTTTCTTGAAGGAGTCAGTAGATCATCAAACACAGATGTTTCTTGAAGGAGTCAGTAGATCATCAAACACAGAGATGTTTCTTGAAGGAGTCAGTAGATCATCAAACACAGATGTTTCTTGAAGGAGTCAGTAGATCATCAAACACAGATGTTTCTTGAAGGAGTCAGTAGATCATCAAACAAAGATGTTTCTTGAAGGAGTCAGTAGATCATCAAACAAAGATGTTTCTTGAAGGAGTCAGTAGATCATCAAACACAGATGTTTCTTGAAGGAGTCAGTAGATCATCAAACACAGATGTTTCTTGAAGGAGTCAGTAGATCATCAAACAAAGATGTTTCTTGAAGGAGTCAGTAGATCATCAAACACAGATGTTTCTTGTAGGAGTCAGTAGATCATCAAACACAGATGTTTCTTGAAGGAGTCAGTAGATCATCAAACACAGATGTTTCTTGAAGGAGTCAGTAGATCATCAAACACAGATGTTTCTTGAAGGAGTCAGTAGATCATCAAACAAAGATGTTTCTTGAAGGAGTCAGTAGATCATCAAACACAGATGTTTCTTGAAGGAGTCAGTAGATCATCAAACACACATGTTTCTTGAAGGAGTCAGTAGATCATCAAACACAGATGTTTCTTGAAGGAGTCAGTAGATCATCAAACACAGATGTTTCTTGAAGGAGTCAGTAGATCATCAAACACAGATGTTTCTTGAAGGAGTCAGTAGATCATCAAACACAGATGTTTCTTGAAGGAGTCAGTAGATCATCAAACACAGATGTTTCTTGAAGGAGTCAGTAGATCATCAAACACAGATGTTTCTTAAAGGAGTCAGTAGATCATCAAACACAAAGATGGTTCCAAAGCTTAGGAGCAACAGCCTGGAAGGATTTCTCTCCTCTGGTCCTGAAGTTCAGGAACCATCAGTAGATTCTGATCCACAGACCTCAGAGCCCGAGCTGGGGTGTAAGTCTGGATCAGATCATGAAGGTCTGACCATGAATAGATCTGAAAGTAAGAACCAGAATTTTAAAGTTGATCCTGAAAGAAACTGGAAGCCAATGAAGAGTTTGAAGGAGAAATGTGAGTTCTTCTACTAGAGCGGGTTAGAATTCTGGCTGCAGAGTTTAGTATGAACTGCAGGCGAGACGATCCTTCTTGTTATTCATACATATACATTTTCCTAAGTTTGGAGATTTTTCTCAGTTGAAGGAAACAGTTTCTGGTCAGTTTTCTTCAGTGTTGAACAAGAGACATGTCTTTATCAAATACAACACCCAGGTTTCTCAGGCTCAGTTTGACAGACTGACCTAAGTCACCCAAGTACTGACTCAACCCTGGAACCTTATCATCAACAATCACCAGAGTTTCAGTTTTGTCCACATTTAGCTTCAAAGTGTTTTCACTCATTGTTTGATTTCTAGCAAACAATTGACTAAGCTGTTCAGCCTTTGGAGCTCAGTTGGATCAACAGAGCAGTAGAGCTGGATGTCATCAGCAAATATGTGATAAGAAACATCTGGAAATCTCTGAATGATTTTACCGAGGGGAATCAAGTACAGCAAAAACAATAAAGGACCCAGAACAGAACCTTGAGGGACTCCACACAACAGATCTGCCGATTCAGACCTCATTTGATTGACAGATACACTAAAACTGCGCCCAGAAAGGTAAGATGAGAACCATTCTAACACAGACCCAGACAGTCTTCATCCCTCAGTCTTCTCAGCAGGATCTGGTGATCAACTGTGTCAAAGGCTGAGGACAGATCCAAGAGAACCAGAACAGTGGATTTACCAGAGTCAGCCGACATCATGATGTCACTGGACACTTTCAGTAAGAACTGTCTCCGTAGATGTTTAGGGAAGCCAGACTGAAACTTCTCATGGAAGTCGCTCTGATCCAGGAACAGCTGCTCAGACACCACCTTCTCCAAGATCTGGACCAGAAAGGGAGTTTAGAAATAGGCCTGAAATTACTGAGGTCAGTTGGGTCTAATCCTGTTTTTTTGAGCAGAGGCTCCACAATGGCATGTTTAAATGCATTGTTAAAAACCCCTGTGGAAAGGGAGAGGTTCACCATATTGGTAACTCAGGGGCCAATTACATCAAATACTTTGATAAAAAGCCTACAAGGAAGGACGTCATCTGAGCAAGATGAGGGTTTCATCTTGTTCACTAGTGCCGAAATATCACCCAAAGATACAGCAGTGAAGGAGGACCAAGAGGAGGAGAGGGGCTCAGAGACAGCAGGGGTTCCAAACAAAGGGGGAGAGATTTTCTCTTTGATCAATTTAATTTTGTCAGTAAAAATCTCAACAATGCATTGCTGTCAGCTTCACAGAAGACAGGCGTGATTTGAGTTTCTTGAATCAGTTTCCACCATCTCATTGTAAGAAGACATCAAATCCCTGAGGTGAAGTCTGTGCACCTCAAGTTTAGTGGACTTCCAGAGACGCTCAGTCTTTCGACAAAGTCTCTTCAGACTCAGGAGATCTTCATTTGTCCAAGGACACCTTATAAAGTGTGTATAAGTTAGTGTGTATGTGTGCAGGTGTTTTTAAGTGAATGAATTCAATAAATAAATGGTTAAATATGATTAAAAAGATTATTAAAGATATTATTTAACAAACTTCATTTTCAATCTTTCAATATAAAAATAAATTACATTACAATTACACACATTCTTAAGTGAATTACATGATTGTGTTCATGATTAGCATTATGCTAACAATAGCTCATGATTAGCATTATGCTAACAATGCTAACAACAGTGGAAACTTCACAATAAAAATAAAAGACATTTAAATATTCAATCTCAAAGTATCGTGACAGCTGTCAATCATTCTGTAAAAGTATTAATTGTATCTGTTCAAGAGAAGAAGTTCACAGTAGAAGATCCTTCACCTCCTGCATCTCCTGGATGAAGGAAGCAGTTCAGGGAAGATCCTGTTCCTGGACTTTTCTAGATCCTTCAACACCGTCCAGTCACCGACACGGATGTGGACCCGGGTCTGGTCTCCTGGATCTCGGACTTGTGGACTGGAGTGAGAGGAACCCCTTGAACACCTCAAAAAAAGGAGCTGGTCTTGGACTTTGGCAGGTCCAGGACGAACAGTGTCCATCAGAGGTGACGAGCTGTTGACAACTAGAAGGACCTCGGTGTGTGTCTGGACATGGTCCAGAGTAGACTGAACCTTCTGAGGAGAACATCTGCAGGTCCACATGGAGCAACAACGCTCCTCCCATGATGCAACACTGTCATCAGTGAACACATGGAGCACCAACGCTCCTCCCATGATGCAACACTCAGACTCAGGGACTCAATCATTCCTCATGTTATTACAATGTTTACTTTGAGGACAGACATGAAAAGATGATTCTGTTAATCTTTGTATTTGTTATTCATCTTCAGTTCTTGTTCTTCTAGATCTCAGTGCATTTGACATTGTTGACACCAAATCCTGCTACAGAGGCTAGAAAACCATATAGGCATTCGTGGAACTGCTCTTAACTGGTTTAAATCTTACCTGTCGGATAGAACGCACTATGAACATGTCAACCACCTCTCATCGACACACACTAAGGTCAGCTATGGTGTCCCACAAGGTTCTGTTCTTGGTCCAATACTATTCACAATCTATATGCTCCCACTAGGGGACTTGATCAGAAGACACTCTATAAACTTCCACTGTTATGCTGATGACACCCAACTTTACTTGTCCATGAAGCCAGATGAAAGAAATCAGCTACACAACTACAGTCCTGTATTACACATATCAACAGCTACACAACTACAGTCCTGTATTACACATATCAACAGCTACACAACTACAGTCCTGTATCACACATATCAACAGCTACACAACTACAGTCCTGTATTACACATATCAACAGCTACACAACTACAGTCCTGTATCACACATATCAACAGCTACACAACTACAGTCCTGTATCACACATATCAACAGCTACACAACTACAGTCCTGTATTACACATATCAACAGCTACACAACTACAGTCCTGTATTACACATATCAACAGCTACACAACTACAGTCCTGTATCACACATATCAACAGCTACACAACTACAGTCCTGTATTACACATATCAACAGCTACACAACTACAGTCCTCTATCACACATATCAACAGCTACACAACTACAGTCCTGTATCACAGATATCAACAGCTACACAACTACAGTCCTGTATTACACATATCAACAGCTACACAACTACAGTCCTGTATCACACATATCAACAGCTACACAACTACAGTCCTGTATTACACATATCAACAGCTACACAACTACAGTCCTGTATCACAGATATCAACAGCTACACAACTACAGTCCTGTATTACACATATCAACAGCTACACAACTACAGTCCTGTATCACACATATCAACAGCTACACAACTACAGTCCTGTATTACACATATCAACAGCTACACAACTACAGTCCTGTATCACAGATATCAACAGCTACACAACTACAGTCCTGTATCACACATATCAACAGCTACACAACTACAGTCCTGTATCACACATATCAACAGCTACACAACTACAGTCCTGTTTTACACATATCAACAGCTACACAACTACAGTCCTGTATCACAGATATCAACAGCTACACAACTACAGTCCTGTATTACACATATCAACAGCTACACAACTACAGTCCTGTATCACACATATCAACAGCTACACAACTACAGTCCTGTATCACACATATCAACAGCTACACAACTACACTCATGTATTACACATATCAACAGCTACACAACTACAGTCCTGTATCACACATATCAACAGCTACACAACTACAGTCCTGTATCACACATATCAACAGCTACACAACTACAGTCCTGTATCACACATATCAACAGCTACACAACTACAGTCCTGTATTACACATATCAACAGCTACACAACTACAGTCCTGTATCACAGATATCAACAGCTACACAACTACAGTCCTGTATTACACATATCAACAGCTACACAACTACAGTCCTGTATCACACATATCAACAGCTACACAACTACAGTCCTGTATCACACATATCAACAGCTACACAACTACAGTCCTGTATTACACATATCAACAGCTACACAACTACAGTCCTGTATCACAGATATCAACAGCTACACAACTACAGTCCTGTATTACACATATCAACAGCTACACAACTACAGTCCTGTATCACACATATCAACAGCTACACAACTACAGTCCTGTATCACACATATCAACAGCTACACAACTACAGTCCTGTATTACACATATCAACAGCTACACAACTACAGTCCTGTATCACACATATCAACAGCTACACAACTACAGTCCTGTATCACACATATCAACAGCTACACAACTACAGTCCTGTATCACAGATATCAACAGCTACACAACTACAGTCCTGTATCACACATATCAACAGCTACACAACTACAGTCCTGTATCACACATATCAACAGCTACACAACTACAGTCCTGTATCACAGATATCAAGTCATGAATGACCTAAAACTTCCTCCTACTGAACTCGGAAAAGACTGAGGTTTTACTAGTTGGTCGCAACATCTCAGACAATCATTAACTAATGATCTTTACATAACTTGCTCCTGCTACGAGCACCACTGTAAAGAATCAGTGTCTGCTTTGACGAGGACTTATCATTTAACTCACACATAAAACAAATCTCACGGACTGCTTACTTCCACCTTCGTAACATTTCAAAAATCAGGCACTTCCTTCCTTTAGATGCTGAGAAGCTCATCCATGCTTTTGTTACCTCCAGGCTGGACTATTGTAACTCTCTTCTGTCAGGCTGTTCTAAAAAGTCTCTCAGAATCTTCAGCTCATTCATCTGCAGCTCGTGTCCTGACTAAGACTAAGAGGCGCGAACACACCTGTACTGTCTTCCCTACATTGGCTTCCTGTAGAATTTAGAATACAATTTAAAATCCTTCTCCTAACCTATAAAGCCTTACATGGTCTAGCACCAACATACATTAAAGATTTAATCCAAACTTACCAACCCTCAAGGACCTTACGATCCCTAAACTCTGATCTATTAGTTATACCACAAATCTCTAAATGTAGATTCGGAGCCAGGGCCTTCAGTTTTCAAGCCCCTCTGCTGTGAAACTACCGGCTTCAGTCCGGAGGGAAGACACCCTCTCTATGTTTAAAAACAATCTTAAAACCTTACTTTTCGATAAAGCCTATAACTAACTTAACTGTTTATCTTTAGCTATTATAACTAACGTAACTGTTTATCTTTAGCTGCTATAACTAACTTAACTGTTTATCTTAGCTGCTATAACTAACTTAACTGTTTATCTTTAGCTGCTATAACTAACTTAACTGTTTATCTTTAGCTGCTATAACTAACTTAACTGTTTATCTTAGCTGCTATAACTAACTTAACTGTTTATCTTAGCTGCTATAACTAACTTAACTGTTTATCTTAGCTGCTATAACTAACTTAACTGTTTATCTTAGCTGCTATAACTAACTTAACTGTTTATCTTAGCTGCTATAACTAACTTAACTGTTTATCTTTAGCTGCTATAACTAACTTAACTGTTTATCTTAGCTGCTATAACTAACTTAACTGTTTATCTTAGCTGCTATAACTAACTTAACTGTTTATCTTTAGCTGCTATAACTAACTTAACTGTTTATCTTAGCTGCTATAACTAACTTAACTGTTTATCTTAGCTGCTATAACTAACTTAACTGTTTATCTTTAGCTGCTATAACTAACTTAACTGTTTATCTTTAGCTGCTATAACTAACTTAACTGTTTATCTTAGCTGCTATAACTAACTTAACTGTTTATGTTTAGCTGCTATAACTAACTTAACTGTTTATCTTTAGCTGCTATAACTAACTTAACTGTTTATCTTTAGCTGCTATAACTAACCTAACTGTTTATCTTAGCTGCTATAACTAACTTAACTGTTTATCTTAGCTGCTATAACTAACTTAACTGTTTATCTTAGCTGCTATAACTAACTTAACTGTTTATCTTAGCTGCTATAACTAACTTAACTGTTTATCTTTAGCTGCTATAACTAACTTAACTGTTTATCTTAGCTGCTATAACTAACTTAACTGTTTATCTTAGCTGCTATTACTAACTTAACTGTTTATCTTTAGCTGCTATAACTAACTTAACTGTTTATCTTAGCTGCTATAACTAACTTAACTGTTTATCTTAGCTGCTATAACTAACTTAACTGTTTATCTTAGCTGCTATAACTAACTTAACTGTTTATCTTAGCTGCTATAACTAACTTAACTGTTTATCTTAGCTGCTATAACTAACTTAACTGTTTATCTTTAGCTGCTATAACTAACTTAACTGTTTATCTTAGCTGCTATAACTAACTTAACTGTTTATCTTAGCTGCTATAACTAACTTAACTGTTTATCTTAGCTGCTATAACTAACTTAACTGTTTATCTTAGCTGCTATAACTAACTTAACTGTTTATCTTAGCTGCTATAACTAACTTAACTGTTTATCTTAGCTGCTATAACAAACTTAACTGTTTATCTTTAGCTGCTATAACTAACTTAACTGTTTATCTTAGCTGCTATAACTAACTTAACTGTTTATCTTAGCTGCTATAACAAACTTAACTGTTTATCTTTAGCTGCTATAACTAACTTAACTGTTTATCTTAGCTGCTATAACTAACTTAACTGTTTATCTTAGCTGCTATAACAAACTTAACTGTTTATCTTTAGCTGCTATAACTAACTTAACTGTTTATCTTAGCTGCTATAACTAACTTAACTGTTTATCTTAGCTGCTATAACAAACTTAACTGTTTATCTTTAGCTGCTATAACTAACTTAACTGTTTATCTTAGCTGCTATAACAAACTTAACTGTTTATCTTTAGCTGCTATAACTAACTTAACTGTTTATCTTAGCTGCTATAACTAACTTAACTGTTTATCTTAGCTGCTATAACAAACTTAACTGTTTATCTTTAGCTGCTATAACTAACTTAACTGTTTATCTTAGCTGCTATAACTAACTTAACTGTTTATCTTTAGCTGCTATAACTAACTTAACTGTTTATCTTTAGCTGCTATAACTAACTTAACTGTTTATCTTAGCTGCTATAACTAACTTAACTGTTTATGTTTAGCTGCTATAACTAACTTAACTGTTTATCTTTAGCTGCTATAACTAACTTAACTGTTTATCTTTAGCTGCTATAACTAACCTAACTGTTTATCTTAGCTGCTATAACTAACTTAACTGTTTATCTTAGCTGCTATAACTAACTTAACTGTTTATCTTAGCTGCTATAACTAACTTAACTGTTTATCTTAGCTGCTATAACTAACTTAACTGTTTATCTTTAGCTGCTATAACTAACTTAACTGTTTATCTTAGCTGCTATAACTAACTTAACTGTTTATCTTAGCTGCTATAACTAACTTAACTGTTTATCTTAGCTGCTATAACTAACTTAACTGTTTATCTTAGCTGCTATAACTAACTTAACTGTTTATCTTAGCTGCTATAACTAACTTAACTGTTTATCTTAGCTGCTATAACAAACTTAACTGTTTATCTTTAGCTGCTATAACTAACTTAACTGTTTATCTTAGCTGCTATAACTAACTTAACTGTTTATCTTAGCTGCTATAACAAACTTAACTGTTTATCTTTAGCTGCTATAACTAACTTAACTGTTTATCTTAGCTGCTATAACTAACTTAACTGTTTATCTTAGCTGCTATAACAAACTTAACTGTTTATCTTTAGCTGCTATAACTAACTTAACTGTTTATCTTAGCTGCTATAACTAACTTAACTGTTTATCTTAGCTGCTATAACAAACTTAACTGTTTATCTTTAGCTGCTATAACTAACTTAACTGTTTATCTTAGCTGCTATAACAAACTTAACTGTTTATCTTTAGCTGCTATAACTAACTTAACTGTTTATCTTAGCTGCTATAACTAACTTAACTGTTTATCTTAGCTGCTATAACAAACTTAACTGTTTATCTTTAGCTGCTATAACTAACTTAACTGTTTATCTTAGCTGCTATAACTAACTTAACTGTTTATCTTTAGCTGCTATAGGCTGAGAATGCTGGAGGAGTTTTAGACACCAGCTCTGTATATCCTTCTTTTCTGCATTACATTCATCACCTGTGCAGTTTAAACACCTTTTTATTTCTCTCAGGAGCCCCAGGACCTCCAGAGCTGCTGCTGATCCAGGATCTTCACCACGTCATCAGATCCCGAGTTCTCTCCAGCACCTCCATGGACCCTCCTACACTCTCCTCTTTTTTTTTCTCACTATATCCTCCCTCACTCCTCTCCTTATCCATCTGTCTACCCCCCCATCCTTCCTCCCAGCCGGTCAAAGCGGCAGGCCGTCAACAATGAGTCTGGTTCCGCTCCAGGTTTCTGCTTCTAAAAGGAAGTTTTTCCTCTCCATAGCTCACTGTACAGTGTTTTGTTTCTTGCTCTTTGTTGAATTGCTGGATCTATTTTTCCTTAATCAACTGTAGTCTTATTTCAACTGTATAGTGTCTTGAGATAACTTTGTTATGATAAGACACTTGAAATAAAATTGAATTGAATTGTGTGTGTGTGTGTATATATATATACTGTATATATATATCTGTGTGTGTGTGTATGTGTGTGAGGGTGTGTGTGAGAAAGGCAGAGAAATCACATCTGTCAATCAACCTAATGTTGGAGAATAAAGTAATTTTGTCAACATCTGGAGGTTTAAGTCGTCAAGATGTTACAAGAGTCAACAAAACACTTTTATCTTTGTTCTTTTTCCATTTTTCAACAATTCATTCTCTGGATTTTACTCTTTTTTTTTAAACCATTTTGTTTCCAATATTTACAGTTTTTTCTTTTCACCATTTTTTCACAGTTTTTTTTTCAAAGTTTTTTCCAACATTGTTTTTTCTCACAATTTTTTCTTTTTTCCAATAGTTTTCACTTCTTTTATCAACTCCTTCGAACTCAAATGTTTGAACATCAACGAAAACAATCAGACGTTTGCAGGAAAACTGTTTATTGTCATTTCCATGATTTTCAGAAGTGAAAGAATATTTTGATCACGTTTGGATCACGCGTGTTGTAACAAGTCATGTGACGCCGGCAGACATCACGAGTCGAGACCAGAGAACGTGACCATGTTGTGCAGGAGAAGAAGAAGAAGTTAAATATATGGCTTACGGCGTCTAATCTCATGTGATGGTAAAAAACAACATCTTTTAAAAAAATACTCTTGATTGTTCACGATCGCAATAGTTGGTCATGTGACCAGGATATGGTCATGTGACCAGGATATGGTCATGTGACCAGGATATGTTTGCATAGACTGAAGGCACGAAGACGATACAAAAGAGTATAAAAGAAGAAGAGAAGGAAAGATTTATGGATTATTCTTAATCCCTGATCTGACAATTAAATACAGACGCGTGACGTCCTGACGTCCGTCCTGGTCTCACTGGTCCTGACGTCCTGGTCTCACTGGTCCTGACATCCTGGTCTCACTGGTCCTGACGTCCTGGTCTCACTGGTCCTGACTGTCCTCCCTCATCAGCTCCGAGGGCAGGAACTTGTACTGTTGCTGTCGGATCGTAGCCAGTTTCTTACGAGCCTCGTCCAGTTCACGCTCCTTACGCAGCATTTCTTCTTGAGCCGCGATGATCTGAGAAGATGAAGATGAAGATGATGATGATGATGAAGATGAAGATGATGATGATGATGAAGATGATGATGATAAAGATGAAGATGAAGATGAAGATGATGATGATAAAGATGAAGATGAAGATGATGATAAAGATGATGATGAAGATGATGATGATGATGAAGACGATGATGATGATGATGATGAAGATGATGAAGATGATGATGATGATGAAGATGAGGATGAAGATGATGAAGATGATGATAATGATGATAAAGATGATTATGTTGACGATTAAGATGAAGATGATGATGATGATGATGATGAAGATGATGATGATAAAGATGAAGATGATGATGATAAAGATGAAGATGAAGATGATGATAAAGATGATGATGAAGATGATGAAGATGATGATGATGATGGTGATGAAGATGATGATGATGATAAAGATGAAGATGATGATGATAAAGATGATGATGAAGATGATAAAGATGATGATGAAGATGATGATGATGATAAAGATGATGATGAAGATGAAGATGATGAAGATGATGATAAAGATGATGATGAAGATGATGAAGAAGATGAAGATGAAGATGATGAAGATGATGGTGATGATGAAGATGAAGATGATGATGATGATGAAGATGATGAAGATGATGGTGATAAAGATGATTATGTTGACGATGAAGATGAAGATGATGATGAAGATGATGATAAAGATGAAGATGAAGATGATAAAGAAGATGAAGAAGATGAAGAAGATGAAGATGATGAAGATGATAAAGATGATGAAGATGATGAAGATGATGAAGAAGATGAAGAAGATGAAGATGATGATGATAAAGATGATAAAGATGATGAAGATGATGAAGAAGATGAAGAAGATGAAGATGAAGATGAAGATGAAGATGATGATGAAGATGTATATATATATATATCAAATATTGATCAAGATTTTATAATTATTTCGTTAATCTTTGAACTATTATTTCTGAAACGTGAAGATATGTTTCTACAGTGACAGACTTGATTGACAGACGAGGTCACGTGACTCACCTGAGCGATGCCTCCCACCATCTTGCTCTTCACCACCACGGCCTGGTCGTCCTGCGCGTCGAACGCTGCCTTCTGAGCTGCTTTCACCAGATTATCTGAAGCTCTTTTCACCGCGTTTCCTGCAGCCTGAGAATCAACAGAAACATACGTGTTTGAACTTTGACATCATCGTGTTTGAACTTTGACATCATCGTGTTTGAACTTTGACATGATCCTGTTTGAACTTTGACATCATCGTGTTTGAACTTTGACATCATCGTGTTTGAACTTTGACATCATCGTGTTTGAACTTTGACATCATCGTGTTTGAACTTTGACATCATCCTGTTTGAACTTTGACATCATCATGTTTGAACTTTGACATCATCCTGTTTGAACTTTGACATCATCCTGTTTGAACTTTGACATCATCCTGTTTGAACTTTGACATCATCCTGTTTGAACTTTGACATCATCCTGTTTGAACTTTGACATCATCATGTTTGAACTTTGACATCATCATGTTTGAACTTTGACATGATCCAGGTCCAGCATCCAGCAAAGATATGTTGATCACGAGAATCAAGATCACGAGGATCACAATAAAAAGAATCATGATCACCAGGATAACGATCAAAAGAATCACGAGAATCATGATCACCAGGAATAGATCACCAGGATCACAATAATCCTGATCACCAGGATCACAATAATCCTGATCACCAGGATCACCAGGATCCTGATCACCAGGATCACAATAATCCTGATCACCAGGATCACAATAATCCTGATCACCAGGATCACCAGGATCCTGATCACCAGGATCACAATAATCCTGATCACCAGGATCACAATAATCCTGATCACCAGGATCACCAGGATCCTGATCACCAGGATCACCAGGATCCTGATCACCAGGATCACAATAATCCTGATCACCAGGATCACAATAATCCTGATCACCAGGATCACAATAATCCTGATCACCAGGATCACCAGGATCCTGATCACCAGGATCACCAGGATCCTGATCACCAGGATCACAATAATCCTGATCACCAGGATCACAATAATCCTGATCACCAGGATCCTGATCACTAGGATCACAATAATCCTGATCACCAGGATCACAATAATCCTGATCACCAGGATCACAATAATCCTGATCACCAGGATCACAATAACCCTGATCACCAGGATCACAATAATCCTGATCACCAGGATCATGAAGGTGCAGACGACGTGAACAGACTCTGAGGCAGCAGAAGATCAAACTCCTGACACTTGTTTAACGTCTGAACACTGAGTGGAAACAGTCGAGTCCAGGAAAGGAAAGACTTCAACACTTTTTTTCTCTCTGCTGCGTCTGAACATTTCTGTAAAAGGAAACGAAGAGCAGCTCCAGGGATTCGCACTCGCAGCCAAACATTGCTGTCATTGGCTCACTTCAACAAAGACACTCTTCTCCTTGTGAGGCTCGCCGGGGCCGGACCAGGACCAGGACCCCGGTCGCTCCTTGGAGACCCGTCTCCGGGCAGGAATGTGGCGTCAGTCCTGACGCACCAACACTGCCTTGCTCAAGAGCCGTGACACGCCAGCGCCGGAGAGAACGAGTCACAGCTGGTTCTGACTTCAACATCAACTTCTGGAAATAATGCAGCTTTTATTTTGAAGGATCACAGTGAAGAAGCTGCTGCGAGGTTTGTTTGTAAAACAAGACTCAAGGATTCAAGATGTCAACGTTCACTTCCTGTTTACACTCTTATTTCTAGTGTTGGATCAGGAAGTTTTACTAGTGCATCATGGGACTTGTAGTGATAGTGAAATACACATATATATATATTTAACATTTAAATACAGACATTTTAAAACTTTGCTATGTTCTTATTTATTATTAGACGTTTAGACATTTTTTATTGGTAAACTTTTAAAAATCTCTTTAATGTCTTATTATATTATTTATTATTCTCAGATGAAGCGTTTCTTATTTTGTGTGTCGTCTCACAACAAGAATTAAATCATCACTTCCTGTTGTTCTTTACCTTGTGAAAGGTTTTCAACACATCAATGATTCTGTTTCTACTATTCATGTCTGACGTATGCAGAGTCGTCCAGTAAACCTGCCTGGTCATAATCTTACGGCTGATTTAAAGGAGACAACATTGAATCTTTTGTTATTTTAGTTCACGTCAGTCTTTTATTTTGAAAAAAGCTCGTGCTCTTGTCGTCTCCTTTGAAAACCCATTGAGATTAAAAGCTCTTTGTCGAGGATCTTCCTGAAGATGGTTTAGTTACCATGACCTTGACGTCGTCTTTTAACAAACATGTCTTTTTACGTTAAAAAAACCTTGGATTTAAGGTCAATTCAGTGAAACATCTTGAAACATTCTCTTTATACCATGTTAGGACAAGATCTGAGGAGTAATGACACAAAATATGATCTTTTGTTTGTTTTCTTGTTTTTTTCTTTTTTCTCTTATGTTGCTGCTGGTGTAATGATAGATCTCTTATGTTGCTGCTGGTGTAATGATAGATCTCTTATGTTGCTGCTGGTGTAATGATAGATCTCTTATGTTGCTGCTGGTGTAATGATAGATCTCTTATGTTGCTGCTGGTGTAATAATAGATCTCTTACGTTGCTGCTGGTGTAATGATAGATCTCTAACGTTGCTGCTGGTGTAATGATAGATCTCTTATGTTGCTGCTGGTGTAATGATAGATCTCTAACGTTGCTGCTGGTGTAATGATAGATCTCTAACGTTGCTGCTGGTGTAATGATAGATCTCTTATGTTGCTGCTGGTGTAATGATAGATCTCTAACGTTGCTGCTGGTGTAATGATAGATCTCTTATGTTGCTGCTGGTGTAATGATAGATCTCTTATGTTGCTGCTGGTGTAATGATAGATCTCTAACGTTGCTGCTGGTGTAATGATAGATCTCTTATGTTGCTGCTGGTGTAATGATAGATCTCTAACGTTGCTGCTGGTGTAATGATAGATCTCTTATGTTGCTGCTGGTGTAATGATAGATCTCTTATGTTGCTGCTGGTGTAATAATAGATCTCTTATGTTGCTGCTGGTGTAATGATAGATCTCTTATGTTGCTGCTGGTGTAATGATAGATCTCTTATGTTGCTGCTGGTGTAATGATAGATCTCTTATGTTGCTGCTGGTGTAATAATAGATCTCTTACGTTGCTGCTGGTGTAATGATAGATCTCTAACGTTGCTGCTGGTGTAATGATAGATCTCTTATGTTGCTGCTGGTGTAATAATAGATCTCTTATGTTGCTGCTGGTGTAATGATAGATCTCTTATGTTGCTGCTGGTGTAATAATAGATCTCTTACGTTGCTGCTGGTGTAATGATAGATCTCTAACGTTGCTGCTGGTGTAATGATAGATCTCTTATGTTGCTGCTGGTGTAATAATAGATCTCTTATGTTGCTGCTGGTGTAATGATAGATCTCTTATGTTGCTGCTGGTGTAATGATAGATCTCTTATGTTGCTGCTGGTGTAATGATAGATCTCTTATGTTGCTGCTGGTGTAATGATAGATCTCTTATGTTGCTGCTGGTGTAATAATAGATCTCTTACGTTGCTGCTGGTGTAATGATAGATCTCTAACGTTGCTGCTGGTGTAATGATAGATCTCTTATGTTGCTGCTGGTGTAATGATAGATCTCTTATGTTGCTGCTGGTGTAATAATAGATCTCTTACGTTGCTGCTGGTGTAATGATAGATCTCTAACGTTGCTGCTGGTGTAATGATAGATCTCTTATGTTGCTGCTGGTGTAATGATAGATCTCTAACGTTGCTGCTGGTGTAATGATAGATCTCTAACGTTGCTGCTGGTGTAATGATAGATCTCTTATGTTGCTGCTGGTGTAATGATAGATCTCTAACGTTGCTGCTGGTGTAATGATAGATCTCTTATGTTGCTGCTGGTGTAATGATAGATCTCTTATGTTGCTGCTGGTGTAATGATAGATCTCTTATGTTGCTGCTGGTGTAATGATAGATCTCTAACGTTGCTGCTGGTGTAATGATAGATCTCTAACGTTGCTGCTGGTGTAATGATAGATCTCTTATGTTGCTGCTGGTGTAATGATAGATCTCTAACGTTGCTGCTGGTGTAATGATAGATCTCTTATGTTGCTGCTGGTGTAATGATAGATCTCTAACGTTGCTGCTGGTGTAATGATAGATCTCTTATGTTGCTGCTGGTGTAATGATAGATCTCTAATGTTGCTGCTGGTGTAATGATAGATCTCTTATGTTGCTGCTGGTGTAATGATAGATCTCTTATGTTGCTGCTGGTGTAATGATAGATCTCTATCGTTGCTGCTGGTGTAATGATAGATCTCTTATGTTGCTGCTGGTGTAATGATAGATCTCTTACGTTGCTGCTGGTGTAATGATAGATCTCTAACGTTGCTGCTGGTGTAATGATAGATCTCTTATGTTGCTGCTGGTGTAATGATAGATCTCTTACGTTGCTGCTGGTGTAATGATAGATCTCTTACGTTGCTGCTGGTGTAATGATAGATCTCTAACGTTGCTGCTGGTGTAATGATAGATCTCTTATGTTGCTGCTGGTGTAATGATAGATCTCTTACGTTGCTGCTGGTGTAATGATAGATCTCTAACGTTGCTGCTGGTGTAATGATAGATCTCTTATGTTGCTGCTGGTGTAATGATAGATCTCTTACGTTGCTGCTGGTGTAATGATAGATCTCTAACGTTGCTGCTGGTGTAATGATAGATCTCTAACGTTGCTGCTGGTGTAATGATAGATCTCTAACGTTGCTGCTGGTGTAATGATAGATCTCTTATGTTGCTGCTGGTGTAATGATAGATCTCTTACGTTGCTGCTGGTGTAATGATAGATCTCTAATGTTGCTGCTGGTGTAATGATAGATCTCTTACGTTGCTGCTGGTGTAATGATAGATCTCTAACGTTGCTGCTGGTGTAATGATAGATCTCTAACGTTGCTGCTGGTGTAATGATAGATCTCTTATGTTGCTGCTGGTGTAATGATAGATCTCTAACGTTGCTGCTGGTGTAATGATAGATCTCTAACGTTGCTGCTGGTGTAATGATAGATCTCTTATGTTGCTGCTGGTGTAATGATAGATCTCTAACGTTGCTGCTGGTGTAATGATAGATCTCTTACGTTGCTGCTGGTGTAATGATAGATCTCTAACGTTGCTGCTGGTGTAATGATAGATCTCTAACGTTGCTGCTGGTGTAATGATAGATCTCTTACGTTGCTGCTGGTGTAATGATAGATCTCTAACGTTGCTGCTGGTGTAATGATAGATCTCTTATGTTACTGCTGGTGTAATGATAGATCTCTTATGTTGCTGCTGGTGTAATGATAGATCTCTTATGTTACTGCTGGTGTAATGATAGATCTCTTATGTTACTGCTGGTGTAATGATAGATCTCTAACGTTGCTGCTGGTGTAATGATAGATCTCTTATGTTGCTGCTGGTGTAATGATAGATCTCTTATGTTGCTGCTGGTGTAATGATAGATCTCTTATGTTGCTGCTGGTGTAATGATAGATCTCTAACGTTGCTGCTGGTGTAATGATAGATCTCTAACGTTGCTGCTGGTGTAATGATAGATCTCTTACGTTGCTGCTGGTGTAATGATAGATCTCTTATGTTGCTGCTGGTGTAATGATAGATCTCTTATGTTGCTGCTGGTGTAATGATAGATCTCTTATGTTGCTGCTGGTGTAATGATAGATCTCTTATGTTGCTGCTGGTGTAATGATAGATCTCTTATGTTGCTGCTGGTGTAATGATAGATCTCTTATGTTGCTGCTGGTGTAATGATAGATCTCTAACGTTGCTGCTGGTGTAATGATAGATCTCTTATGTTGCTGCTGGTGTAATGATAGATCTCTTATGTTGCTGCTGGTGTAATGATAGATCTCTTATGTTGCTGCTGGTGTAATGATAGATCTCTTATGTTGCTGCTGGTGTAATGATAGATCTCTAACGTTGCTGCTGGTGTAATGATAGATCTCTAACGTTGCTGCTGGTGTAATGATAGATCTCTTATGTTGCTGCTGGTGTAATGATAGATCTCTAACGTTGCTGCTGGTGTAATGATAGATCTCTTACGTTGCTGCTGGTGTAATGATAGATCTCTAACGTTGCTGCTGGTGTAATGATAGATCTCTTATGTTGCTGCTGGTGTAATGATAGATCTCTAACGTTGCTGCTGGTGTAATGATAGATCTCTTACGTTGCTGCTGGTGTAATGATAGATCTCTAACGTTGCTGCTGGTGTAATGATAGATCTCTTATGTTGCTGCTGGTGTAATGATAGATCTCTAACGTTGCTGCTGGTGTAATGATAGATCTCTTACGTTGCTGCTGGTGTAATGATAGATCTCTTATGTTGCTGCTGGTGTAATGATAGATCTCTAACGTTGCTGCTGGTGTAATGATAGATCTCTTACGTTGCTGCTGGTGTAATGATAGATCTCTAACGTTGCTGCTGGTGTAATGATAGATCTCTAACGTTGCTGCTGGTGTAATGATAGATCTCTTACGTTGCTGCTGGTGTAATGATAGATCTCTAACGTTGCTGCTGGTGTAATGATAGATCTCTTATGTTACTGCTGGTGTAATGATAGATCTCTTATGTTGCTGCTGGTGTAATGATAGATCTCTTATGTTACTGCTGGTGTAATGATAGATCTCTTACGTTGCTGCTGGTGTAATGATAGATCTCTAACGTTGCTGCTGGTGTAATGATAGATCTCTTATGTTGCTGCTGGTGTAATGATAGATCTCTTATGTTGCTGCTGGTGTAATGATAGATCTCTTATGTTGCTGCTGGTGTAATGATAGATCTCTAACGTTGCTGCTGGTGTAATGATAGATCTCTAACGTTGCTGCTGGTGTAATGATAGATCTCTTACGTTGCTGCTGGTGTAATGATAGATCTCTTATGTTGCTGCTGGTGTAATGATAGATCTCTTATGTTGCTGCTGGTGTAATGATAGATCTCTTATGTTGCTGCTGGTGTAATGATAGATCTCTTATGTTGCTGCTGGTGTAATGATAGATCTCTTATGTTGCTGCTGGTGTAATGATAGATCTCTTATGTTGCTGCTGGTGTAATGATAGATCTCTAACGTTGCTGCTGGTGTAATGATAGATCTCTTATGTTGCTGCTGGTGTAATGATAGATCTCTTATGTTGCTGCTGGTGTAATGATAGATCTCTTATGTTGCTGCTGGTGTAATGATAGATCTCTTATGTTGCTGCTGGTGTAATGATAGATCTCTAACGTTGCTGCTGGTGTAATGATAGATCTCTTATGTTGCTGCTGGTGTAATGATAGATCTCTTATGTTGCTGCTGGTGTAATGATAGATCTCTTATGTTGCTGCTGGTGTAATGATAGATCTCTAACGTTGCTGCTGGTGTAATGATAGATCTCTAACGTTGCTGCTGGTGTAATGATAGATCTCTTATGTTGCTGCTGGTGTAATGATAGATCTCTTACGTTGCTGCTGGTGTAATGATAGATCTCTAACGTTGCTGCTGGTGTAATGATAGATCTCTTATGTTGCTGCTGGTGTAATGATAGATCTCTAACGTTGCTGCTGGTGTAATGATAGATCTCTAACGTTGCTGCTGGTGTAATGATAGATCTCTTACGTTGCTGCTGGTGTAATGATAGATCTCTAACGTTGCTGCTGGTGTAATGATAGATCTCTAACGTTGCTGCTGGTGTAATGATAGATCTCTTACGTTGCTGCTGGTGTAATGATAGATCTCTAACGTTGCTGCTGGTGTAATGATAGATCTCTAACGTTGCTGCTGGTGTAATGATAGATCTCTAACGTTGCTGCTGGTGTAATGATAGATCTGTTATGTTGCTGCTGGTGTAATGATAGATCTCTTACGTTGCTGCTGGTGTAATGATAGATCTCTTATGTTGCTGCTGGTGTAATGATAGATCTCTTATGTTACTGCTGGTGTAATGATAGATCTCTTATGTTACTGCTGGTGTAATGATAGATCTCTTATGTTGCTGCTGGTGTAATGATAGATCTCTAACGTTGCTGCTGGTGTAATGATAGATCTCTTATGTTGCTGCTGGTGTAATGATAGATCTCTTATGTTACTGCTGGTGTAATGATAGATCTCTTATGTTGCTGCTGGTGTAATGATAGATCTCTTATGTTACTGCTGGTGTAATGATAGATCTCTTATGTTGCTGCTGGTGTAATGATAGATCTCTTATGTTGCTGCTGGTGTAATGATAGATCTCTTATGTTGCTGCTGGTGTAATGATAGATCTCTAACGTTGCTGCTGGTGTAATGATAGATCTCTAACGTTGCTGCTGGTGTAATGATAGATCTCTTACGTTGCTGCTGGTGTAATGATAGATCTCTAACGTTGCTGCTGGTGTAATGATAGATCTCTAACGTTGCTGCTGGTGTAATGATAGATCTCTTACGTTGCTGCTGGTGTAATGATAGATCTCTTATGTTGCTGCTGGTGTAATGATAGATCTCTTATGTTACTGCTGGTGTAATGATAGATCTCTTATGTTGCTGCTGGTGTAATGATAGATCTCTTATGTTACTGCTGGTGTAATGATAGATCTCTTATGTTGCTGCTGGTGTAATGATAGATCTCTAACGTTGCTGCTGGTGTAATGATAGATCTCTAACGTTGCTGCTGGTGTAATGATAGATCTCTTATGTTACTGCTGGTGTAATGATAGATCTCTTACGTTGCTGCTGGTGTAATGATAGATCTCTTATGTTGCTGCTGGTGTAATGATAGATCTCTAACGTTGCTGCTGGTGTAATGATAGATCTCTAACGTTGCTGCTGGTGTAATGATAGATCTCTTATGTTGCTGCTGGTGTAATGATAGATCTCTTATGTTGCTGCTGGTGTAATGATAGATCTCTAACGTCGCTGCTGGTGTAATGATAGATCTCTTATGTTGCTGCTGGTGTAATGATAGATCTCTTATGTTACTGCTGGTGTAATGATAGATCTCTTATGTTGCTGCTGGTGTAATGATAGATCTCTTATGTTGCTGCTGGTGTAATGATAGATCTCTAACGTTGCTGCTGGTGTAATGATAGATCTCTAACGTTGCTGCTGGTGTAATGATAGATCTCTAACGTTGCTGCTGGTGTAATGATAGATCTCTAACGTCGCTGCTGGTGTAATGATAGATCTCTTACGTTGCTGCTGGTGTAATGATAGATCTCTAACGTCGCTGCTGGTGTAATGATAGATCTCTTACGTTGCTGCTGGTGTAATGATAGATCTCTAACGTCGCTGCTGGTGTAATGATAGATCTCTTACGTTGCTGCTGGTGTAATGATAGATCTCTAACGTCGCTGCTGGTGTAATGATAGATCTCTTATGTTGCTGCTGGTGTAATGATAGATCTCTTACGTTGCTGCTGGTGTAATGATAGATCTCTATCGTTGCTGCTGGTGTAATGATAGATCTCTTATGTTGCTGCTGGTGTAATGATAGATCTCTTATGTTGCTGCTGGTGTAATGATAGATCTGTTATGTTGCTGCTGGTGTAATGATAGATCTCTTATGTTGCTGCTGGTGTAATGATAGATCTCTTATGTTGCTGCTGGTGTAATGATAGATCTCTTATGTTGCTGCTGGTGTAATGATAGATCTCTTATGTTGCTGCTGGTGTAATGATAGATCTCTAACGTTGCTGCTGGTGTAATGATAGATCTGTTATGTTGCTGCTGGTGTAATGATAGATCTCTTATGTTGCTGCTGGTGTAATGATAGATCTCTTACGTCGCTGCTGGTGTAATGATAGATCTCTTACGTTGCTGCTGGTGTAATGATAGATCTCTAACGTCGCTGCTGGTGTAATGATAGATCTCTTACGTCGCTGCTGGTGTAATGATAGATCTCTTACGTTGCTGCTGGTGTAATGATAGATCTCTAACGTCGCTGCTGGT
Organism: Callionymus lyra; assembly: GCF_982586985.1. NCBI lineage: Eukaryota > Metazoa > Chordata > Actinopteri > Syngnathiformes > Callionymidae > Callionymus > Callionymus lyra. The sequence continues at coordinate 2,042,681 of NC_141822.1, read as the reverse complement.
GTAATGATAGATCTCTTACGTTGCTGCTGGTGTAATGATAGATCTCTTATGTTGCTGCTGGTGTAATGATAGATCTCTTATGTTGCTGCTGGTGTAATGATAGATCTCTAACGTTGCTGCTGGTGTAATGATAGATCTCTAATGTTGCTGCTGGTGTAATGATAGATCTCTAACGTTGCTGCTGGTGTAATGATAGATCTCTAACGTTGCTGCTGGTGTAATGATAGATCTCTTATGTTACTGCTGGTGTAATGATAGATCTCTAACGTTGCTGCTGGTGTAATGATAGATCTCTTATGTTGCTGCTGGTGTAATGATAGATCTCTTATGTTGCTGCTGGTGTAATGATAGATCTCTTATGTTACTGCTGGTGTAATGATAGATCTCTAACGTTGCTGCTGGTGTAATGATAGATCTCTTATGTTGCTGCTGGTGTAATGATAGATCTCTAACGTTGCTGCTGGTGTAATGATAGATCTCTTATGTTGCTGCTGGTGTAATGATAGATCTGTTATGTTGCTGCTGGTGTAATGATAGATCTCTAATGTTGCTGCTGGTGTAATGATAGATCTCTATCGTTACTGCTGGTGTAATGATAGATCTCTATCGTTACTGCTGGTGTAATGATAGATCTCTAACGTTGCTGCTGGTGTAATGATAGATCTCTAATGTTGCTGCTGGTGTAATGATAGATCTCTATCGTTGCTGCTGGTGTAATGATAGATCTCTAACGTTGCTGCTGGTGTAATGATAGATCTCTAACGTTACTGCTGGTGTAATGATAGATCTCTAACGTTGCTGCTGGTGTAATGATAGATCTCTAACGTTGCTGCTGGTGTCATGATAGATCTCTTATGTTGCTGCTGGTGTAATGATAGATCTCTTATGTTGCTGCTGGTGTAATGATAGATCTCTAACGTTGCTGCTGGTGTAATGATAGATCTCTAACGTTGCTGCTGGTGTCATGATAGATCTCTTATGTTGCTGCTGGTGTAATGATAGATCTCTTATGTTGCTGCTGGTGTAATGATAGATCTCTTATGTTGCTGCTGGTGTAATGATAGATCTCTTACGTTGCTGCTGGTGTAATGATAGATCTCTTATGTTGCTGCTGGTGTAATGATAGATCTCTTATGTTGCTGCTGGTGTAATGATAGATCTCTTATGTTGCTGCTGGTGTAATGATAGATCTCTTATGTTGCTGCTGGTGTAATGATAGATCTCTTACGTTGCTGCTGGTGTAATGATAGATCTCTTATGTTACTGCTGGTGTAATGATAGATCTCTAATGTTGCTGCTGGTGTAATGATAGATCTCTAACGTTGCTGCTGGTGTAATGATAGATCTCTAACGTTGCTGCTGGTGTAATGATAGATCTCTTATGTTGCTGCTGGTGTAATGATAGATCTCTAACGTTGCTGCTGGTGTAATGATAGATCTCTTACGTTGCTGCTGGTGTAATGATAGATCTCTAACGTTGCTGCTGGTGTAATGATAGATCTCTAACGTTGCTGCTGGTGTAATGATAGATCTCTTACGTTGCTGCTGGTGTAATGATAGATCTCTAACGTTGCTGCTGGTGTAATGATAGATCTCTTATGTTACTGCTGGTGTAATGATAGATCTCTTATGTTGCTGCTGGTGTAATGATAGATCTCTTATGTTACTGCTGGTGTAATGATAGATCTCTTATGTTGCTGCTGGTGTAATGATAGATCTCTAACGTTGCTGCTGGTGTAATGATAGATCTCTAACGTTGCTGCTGGTGTAATGATAGATCTCTTACGTTGCTGCTGGTGTAATGATAGATCTCTTATGTTGCTGCTGGTGTAATGATAGATCTCTTATGTTGCTGCTGGTGTAATGATAGATCTCTTATGTTGCTGCTGGTGTAATGATAGATCTCTTATGTTGCTGCTGGTGTAATGATAGATCTCTTATGTTGCTGCTGGTGTAATGATAGATCTCTTATGTTGCTGCTGGTGTAATGATAGATCTCTAACGTTGCTGCTGGTGTAATGATAGATCTCTTATGTTGCTGCTGGTGTAATGATAGATCTCTTATGTTGCTGCTGGTGTAATGATAGATCTCTTATGTTGCTGCTGGTGTAATGATAGATCTCTTATGTTGCTGCTGGTGTAATGATAGATCTCTAACGTTGCTGCTGGTGTAATGATAGATCTCTAACGTTGCTGCTGGTGTAATGATAGATCTCTTATGTTGCTGCTGGTGTAATGATAGATCTCTAACGTTGCTGCTGGTGTAATGATAGATCTCTTACGTTGCTGCTGGTGTAATGATAGATCTCTAACGTTGCTGCTGGTGTAATGATAGATCTCTTATGTTGCTGCTGGTGTAATGATAGATCTCTAACGTTGCTGCTGGTGTAATGATAGATCTCTTACGTTGCTGCTGGTGTAATGATAGATCTCTAACGTTGCTGCTGGTGTAATGATAGATCTCTTATGTTGCTGCTGGTGTAATGATAGATCTCTAACGTTGCTGCTGGTGTAATGATAGATCTCTTACGTTGCTGCTGGTGTAATGATAGATCTCTTATGTTGCTGCTGGTGTAATGATAGATCTCTAACGTTGCTGCTGGTGTAATGATAGATCTCTTACGTTGCTGCTGGTGTAATGATAGATCTCTAACGTTGCTGCTGGTGTAATGATAGATCTCTAACGTTGCTGCTGGTGTAATGATAGATCTCTTACGTTGCTGCTGGTGTAATGATAGATCTCTAACGTTGCTGCTGGTGTAATGATAGATCTCTTATGTTACTGCTGGTGTAATGATAGATCTCTTATGTTGCTGCTGGTGTAATGATAGATCTCTTATGTTACTGCTGGTGTAATGATAGATCTCTTATGTTACTGCTGGTGTAATGATAGATCTCTAACGTTGCTGCTGGTGTAATGATAGATCTCTTATGTTGCTGCTGGTGTAATGATAGATCTCTTATGTTGCTGCTGGTGTAATGATAGATCTCTTATGTTGCTGCTGGTGTAATGATAGATCTCTAACGTTGCTGCTGGTGTAATGATAGATCTCTAACGTTGCTGCTGGTGTAATGATAGATCTCTTACGTTGCTGCTGGTGTAATGATAGATCTCTTATGTTGCTGCTGGTGTAATGATAGATCTCTTATGTTGCTGCTGGTGTAATGATAGATCTCTTATGTTGCTGCTGGTGTAATGATAGATCTCTTATGTTGCTGCTGGTGTAATGATAGATCTCTTATGTTGCTGCTGGTGTAATGATAGATCTCTTATGTTGCTGCTGGTGTAATGATAGATCTCTAACGTTGCTGCTGGTGTAATGATAGATCTCTTATGTTGCTGCTGGTGTAATGATAGATCTCTTATGTTGCTGCTGGTGTAATGATAGATCTCTTATGTTGCTGCTGGTGTAATGATAGATCTCTTATGTTGCTGCTGGTGTAATGATAGATCTCTAACGTTGCTGCTGGTGTAATGATAGATCTCTAACGTTGCTGCTGGTGTAATGATAGATCTCTTATGTTGCTGCTGGTGTAATGATAGATCTCTTACGTTGCTGCTGGTGTAATGATAGATCTCTAACGTTGCTGCTGGTGTAATGATAGATCTCTTATGTTGCTGCTGGTGTAATGATAGATCTCTAACGTTGCTGCTGGTGTAATGATAGATCTCTAACGTTGCTGCTGGTGTAATGATAGATCTCTTACGTTGCTGCTGGTGTAATGATAGATCTCTAACGTTGCTGCTGGTGTAATGATAGATCTCTAACGTTGCTGCTGGTGTAATGATAGATCTCTTACGTTGCTGCTGGTGTAATGATAGATCTCTAACGTTGCTGCTGGTGTAATGATAGATCTCTAACGTTGCTGCTGGTGTAATGATAGATCTCTAACGTTGCTGCTGGTGTAATGATAGATCTGTTATGTTGCTGCTGGTGTAATGATAGATCTCTTACGTTGCTGCTGGTGTAATGATAGATCTCTTATGTTGCTGCTGGTGTAATGATAGATCTCTTATGTTACTGCTGGTGTAATGATAGATCTCTTATGTTACTGCTGGTGTAATGATAGATCTCTTATGTTGCTGCTGGTGTAATGATAGATCTCTTATGTTGCTGCTGGTGTAATGATAGATCTCTTATGTTACTGCTGGTGTAATGATAGATCTCTTATGTTGCTGCTGGTGTAATGATAGATCTCTTATGTTACTGCTGGTGTAATGATAGATCTCTTATGTTGCTGCTGGTGTAATGATAGATCTCTTATGTTGCTGCTGGTGTAATGATAGATCTCTTATGTTGCTGCTGGTGTAATGATAGATCTCTAACGTTGCTCCTGGTGTAATGATAGATCTCTAACGTTGCTGCTGGTGTAATGATAGATCTCTTACGTTGCTGCTGGTGTAATGATAGATCTCTAACGTTGCTGCTGGTGTAATGATAGATCTCTAACGTTGCTGCTGGTGTAATGATAGATCTCTTACGTTGCTGCTGGTGTAATGATAGATCTCTTATGTTGCTGCTGGTGTAATGATAGATCTCTTATGTTACTGCTGGTGTAATGATAGATCTCTTATGTTGCTGCTGGTGTAATGATAGATCTCTTATGTTACTGCTGGTGTAATGATAGATCTCTTATGTTGCTGCTGGTGTAATGATAGATCTCTAACGTTGCTGCTGGTGTAATGATAGATCTCTAACGTTGCTGCTGGTGTAATGATAGATCTCTTATGTTACTGCTGGTGTAATGATAGATCTCTTACGTTGCTGCTGGTGTAATGATAGATCTCTTATGTTGCTGCTGGTGTAATGATAGATCTCTAACGTTGCTGCTGGTGTAATGATAGATCTCTAACGTTGCTGCTGGTGTAATGATAGATCTCTTATGTTGCTGCTGGTGTAATGATAGATCTCTTATGTTGCTGCTGGTGTAATGATAGATCTCTAACGTCGCTGCTGGTGTAATGATAGATCTCTTATGTTGCTGCTGGTGTAATGATAGATCTCTTATGTTGCTGCTGGTGTAATGATAGATCTCTTATGTTGCTGCTGGTGTAATGATAGATCTCTAACGTTGCTGCTGGTGTAATGATAGATCTCTAACGTTGCTGCTGGTGTAATGATAGATCTCTAACGTTGCTGCTGGTGTAATGATAGATCTCTAACGTCGCTGCTGGTGTAATGATAGATCTCTTACGTTGCTGCTGGTGTAATGATAGATCTCTAACGTCGCTGCTGGTGTAATGATAGATCTCTTACGTTGCTGCTGGTGTAATGATAGATCTCTAACGTCGCTGCTGGTGTAATGATAGATCTCTTACGTTGCTGCTGGTGTAATGATAGATCTCTAACGTCGCTGCTGGTGTAATGATAGATCTCTTATGTTGCTGCTGGTGTAATGATAGATCTCTTACGTTGCTGCTGGTGTAATGATAGATCTCTATCGTTGCTGCTGGTGTAATGATAGATCTCTTACGTTGCTGCTGGTGTAATGATAGATCTCTAACGTCGCTGCTGGTGTAATGATAGATCTCTTACGTTGCTGCTGGTGTAATGATAGATCTCTAACGTCGCTGCTGGTGTAATGATAGATCTCTTACGTTGCTGCTGGTGTAATGATAGATCTCTTACGTTGCTGCTGGTGTAATGATAGATCTCTAACGTCGCTGCTGGTGTAATGATAGATCTCTATCGTTGCTGCTGGTGTAATGATAGATCTCTAACGTTGCTGCTGGTGTAATGATAGATCTCTAACGTTGCTGCTGGTGTAATGATAGATCTCTTACGTTGCTGCTGGTGTAATGATAGATCTCTTATGTTGCTGCTGGTGTAATGATAGATCTCTTATGTTACTGCTGGTGTAATGATAGATCTCTTATGTTGCTGCTGGTGTAATGATAGATCTCTTATGTTACTGCTGGTGTAATGATAGATCTCTTATGTTGCTGCTGGTGTAATGATAGATCTCTAACGTTGCTGCTGGTGTAATGATAGATCTCTAACGTTGCTGCTGGTGTAATGATAGATCTCTTATGTTACTGCTGGTGTAATGATAGATCTCTTACGTTGCTGCTGGTGTAATGATAGATCTCTTATGTTGCTGCTGGTGTAATGATAGATCTCTAACGTTGCTGCTGGTGTAATGATAGATCTCTAACGTTGCTGCTGGTGTAATGATAGATCTCTTATGTTGCTGCTGGTGTAATGATAGATCTCTTATGTTGCTGCTGGTGTAATGATAGATCTCTTATGTTGCTGCTGGTGTAATGATAGATCTCTTATGTTGCTGCTGGTGTAATGATAGATCTCTAACGTTGCTGCTGGTGTAATGATAGATCTGTTATGTTGCTGCTGGTGTAATGATAGATCTCTTATGTTGCTGCTGGTGTAATGATAGATCTCTTACGTCGCTGCTGGTGTAATGATAGATCTCTTACGTTGCTGCTGGTGTAATGATAGATCTCTAACGTCGCTGCTGGTGTAATGATAGATCTCTTACGTCGCTGCTGGTGTAATGATAGATCTCTTACGTTGCTGCTGGTGTAATGATAGATCTCTAACGTCGCTGCTGGTGTAATGATAGATCTCTTACGTTGCTGCTGGTGTAATGATAGATCTCTTATGTTGCTGCTGGTGTAATGATAGATCTCTTATGTTGCTGCTGGTGTAATGATAGATCTCTAACGTTGCTGCTGGTGTAATGATAGATCTCTAATGTTGCTGCTGGTGTAATGATAGATCTCTAACGTTGCTGCTGGTGTAATGATAGATCTCTAACGTTGCTGCTGGTGTAATGATAGATCTCTTATGTTACTGCTGGTGTAATGATAGATCTCTAACGTTGCTGCTGGTGTAATGATAGATCTCTTATGTTGCTGCTGGTGTAATGATAGATCTCTTATGTTGCTGCTGGTGTAATGATAGATCTCTTATGTTACTGCTGGTGTAATGATAGATCTCTAACGTTGCTGCTGGTGTAATGATAGATCTCTTATGTTGCTGCTGGTGTAATGATAGATCTCTAACGTTGCTGCTGGTGTAATGATAGATCTCTTATGTTGCTGCTGGTGTAATGATAGATCTGTTATGTTGCTGCTGGTGTAATGATAGATCTCTAATGTTGCTGCTGGTGTAATGATAGATCTCTATCGTTACTGCTGGTGTAATGATAGATCTCTATCGTTACTGCTGGTGTAATGATAGATCTCTAACGTTGCTGCTGGTGTAATGATAGATCTCTAATGTTGCTGCTGGTGTAATGATAGATCTCTATCGTTGCTGCTGGTGTAATGATAGATCTCTAACGTTGCTGCTGGTGTAATGATAGATCTCTAACGTTACTGCTGGTGTAATGATAGATCTCTAACGTTGCTGCTGGTGTAATGATAGATCTCTAACGTTGCTGCTGGTGTCATGATAGATCTCTTATGTTGCTGCTGGTGTAATGATAGATCTCTTATGTTGCTGCTGGTGTAATGATAGATCTCTAACGTTGCTGCTGGTGTAATGATAGATCTCTAACGTTGCTGCTGGTGTCATGATAGATCTCTTATGTTGCTGCTGGTGTAATGATAGATCTCTTATGTTGCTGCTGGTGTAATGATAGATCTCTTATGTTGCTGCTGGTGTAATGATAGATCTCTTACGTTGCTGCTGGTGTAATGATAGATCTCTTATGTTGCTGCTGGTGTAATGATAGATCTCTTATGTTGCTGCTGGTGTAATGATAGATCTCTTATGTTGCTGCTGGTGTAATGATAGATCTCTTATGTTGCTGCTGGTGTAATGATAGATCTCTTACGTTGCTGCTGGTGTAATGATAGATCTCTAATGTTGCTGCTGGTGTAATGATAGATCTCTATCGTTGCTGCTGGTGTAATGATAGATCTCTTATGTTGCTGCTGGTGTAATGATAGATCTCTTATGTTGCTGCTGGTGTAATGATAGATCTCTAACGTTGCTGCTGGTGTAATGATAGATCTCTTATGTTGCTGCTGGTGTAATGATAGATCTCTTATGTTGCTGCTGGTGTAATGATAGATCTCTAACGTTGCTGCTGGTGTCATGATAGATCTCTTACGTTGCTGCTGGTGTAATGATAGATCTCTAACGTTGCTGCTGGTGTAATGATAGATCTCTTACGTTGCTGCTGGTGTAATGATAGATCTCTTACGTTGCTGCTGGTGTCATGATAGATCTCTTACGTTGCTGCTGGTGTAATGATAGATCTCTTACGTTGCTGCTGGTGTAATGATAGATCTCTAATGTTGCTGCTGGTGTAATGATAGATCTCTTACGTTGCTGCTGGTGTAATGATAGATCTCTAACGTTGCTGCTGGTGTAATGATAGATCTCTTACGTTGCTGCTGGTGTAATGATAGATCTCTAATGTTGCTGCTGGTGTAATGATAGATCTCTTACGTTGCTGCTGGTGTAATGATAGATCTCTTATGTTGCTGCTGGTGTAATGATAGATCTCTTACGTTGCTGCTGGTGTAATGATAGATCTCTAACGTTGCTGCTGGTGTAATGATAGATCTCTAACGTTGCTGCTGGTGTAATGATAGATCTCTAACGTTGCTGCTGGTGTAATGATAGATCTCTAACGTTGCTGCTGGTGTAATGATAGATCTCTAACGTTGCTGCTGGTGTAATGATAGATCTCTAACGTTGCTGCTGGTGTAATGATAGATCTCTTATGTTGCTGCTGGTGTAATGATAGATCTCTTATGTTGCTGCTGGTGTAATGATAGATCTCTTACGTTGCTGCTGGTGTAATGATAGATCTCTAACGTTGCTGCTGGTGTAATGATAGATCTCTTATGTTGCTGCTGGTGTAATGATAGATCTCTTATGTTGCTGCTGGTGTAATGATAGATCTCTTATGTTGCTGCTGGTGTAATGATAGATCTCTAACGTTGCTGCTGGTGTAATGATAGATCTCTAACGTTGCTGCTGGTGTAATGATAGATCTCTTATGTTGCTGCTGGTGTAATGATAGATCTCTTATGTTGCTGCTGGTGTAATGATAGATCTCTTATGTTGCTGCTGGTGTAATGATAGATCTCTTATGTTGCTGCTGGTGTAATGATAGATCTCTTATGTTGCTGCTGGTGTAATGATAGATCTCTAACGTTGCTGCTGGTGTAATGATAGATCTCTTATGTTGCTGCTGGTGTAATGATAGATCTCTTATGTTGCTGCTGGTGTAATGATAGATCTCTTATGTTGCTGCTGGTGTAATGATAGATCTCTTATGTTACTGCTGGTGTAATGATAGATCTCTTACGTTGCTGCTGGTGTAATGATAGATCTCTTATGTTGCTGCTGGTGTAATGATAGATCTCTTATGTTGCTGCTGGTGTAATGATAGATCTCTAACGTTGCTGCTGGTGTAATGATAGATCTCTTACGTTGCTGCTGGTGTAATGATAGATCTCTTATGTTGCTGCTGGTGTAATGATAGATCTCTAACGTTGCTGCTGGTGTAATGATAGATCTCTAACGTTGCTGCTGGTGTAATGATAGATCTCTTATGTTGCTGCTGGTGTAATGATAGATCTCTTATGTTGCTGCTGGTGTAATGATAGATCTCTTACGTTGCTGCTGGTGTAATGATAGATCTCTTATGTTGCTGCTGGTGTAATGATAGATCTCTTATGTTGCTGCTGGTGTAATGATAGATCTCTTATGTTGCTGCTGGTGTAATGATAGATCTCTAACGTTGCTGCTGGTGTAATGATAGATCTCTATCGTTGCTGCTGGTGTAATGATAGATCTCTAACGTTGCTGCTGGTGTAATGATAGATCTCTTATGTTGCTGCTGGTGTAATGATAGATCTCTTATGTTGCTGCTGGTGTAATGATAGATCTCTTATGTTGCTGCTGGTGTAATGATAGATCTCTAACGTTGCTGCTGGTGTAATGATAGATCTCTATCGTTGCTGCTGGTGTAATGATAGATCTCTATCGTTGCTGCTGGTGTAATGATAGATCTCTATCGTTGCTGCTGGTGTAATGATAGATCTCTTATGTTGCTGCTGGTGTAATGATAGATCTCTAACGTTGCTGCTGGTGTAATGATAGATCTCTTACGTTGCTGCTGGTGTAATGATAGATCTCTTACGTTGCTGCTGGTGTAATGATAGATCTCTTATGTTGCTGCTGGTGTAATGATAGATCTCTTATGTTGCTGCTGGTGTAATGATAGATCTCTTACGTTGCTGCTGGTGTAATGATAGATCTCTTACGTTGCTGCTGGTGTAATGATAGATCTCTTATGTTGCTGCTGGTGTAATGATAGATCTCTTACGTTGCTGCTGGTGTAATGATAGATCTCTTATGTTGCTGCTGGTGTAATGATAGATCTCTTATGTTGCTGCTGGTGTAATGATAGATCTCTAACGTTGCTGCTGGTGTAATGATAGATCTCTTATGTTGCTGCTGGTGTAATGATAGATCTCTAACGTTGCTGCTGGTGTAATGATAGATCTCTTACGTTGCTGCTGGTGTAATGATAGATCTCTTATGTTGCTGCTGGTGTAATGATAGATCTCTTATGTTGCTGCTGGTGTAATGATAGATCTCTTACGTTGCTGCTGGTGTAATGATAGATCTCTTATGTTGCTGCTGGTGTAATGATAGATCTCTTATGTTGCTGCTGGTGTAATGATAGATCTCTTACGTTGCTGCTGGTGTAATGATAGATCTCTTATGTTGCTGCTGGTGTAATGATAGATCTCTTACGTTGCTGCTGGTGTAATGATAGATCTCTTATGTTGCTGCTGGTGTAATGATAGATCTCTTATGTTGCTGCTGGTGTAATGATAGATCTCTTACGTTGCTGCTGGTGTAATGATAGATCTCTAACGTTGCTGCTGGTGTAATGATAGATCTCTTACGTTGCTGCTGGTGTAATGATAGATCTCTAACGTTGCTGCTGGTGTAATGATAGATCTCTAACGTTGCTGCTGGTGTAATGATAGATCTCTAACGTTGCTGCTGGTGTAATGATAGATCTCTAACGTTGCTGCTGGTGTAATGATAGATCTCTTACGTTGCTGCTGGTGTAATGATAGATCTCTAACGTTGCTGCTGGTGTCATGATAGATCTCTTATGTTGCTGCTGGTGTAATGATAGATCTCTTATGTTGCTGCTGGTGTAATGATAGATCTCTTATGTTGCTGCTGGTGTAATGATAGATCTCTTACGTTGCTGCTGGTGTAATGATAGATCTCTTATGTTGCTGCTGGTGTAATGATAGATCTCTTATGTTGCTGCTGGTGTAATGATAGATCTCTTATGTTGCTGCTGGTGTAATGATAGATCTCTTATGTTGCTGCTGGTGTAATGATAGATCTCTTACGTTGCTGCTGGTGTAATGATAGATCTCTTATGTTGCTGCTGGTGTAATGATAGATCTCTATCGTTGCTGCTGGTGTAATGATAGATCTCTAATGTTGCTGCTGGTGTAATGATAGATCTCTATCGTTGCTGCTGGTGTAATGATAGATCTCTTATGTTGCTGCTGGTGTAATGATAGATCTCTTATGTTGCTGCTGGTGTAATGATAGATCTCTAACGTTGCTGCTGGTGTAATGATAGATCTCTTATGTTGCTGCTGGTGTAATGATAGATCTCTTATGTTGCTGCTGGTGTAATGATAGATCTCTAACGTTGCTGCTGGTGTCATGATAGATCTCTTACGTTGCTGCTGGTGTAATGATAGATCTCTAACGTTGCTGCTGGTGTAATGATAGATCTCTAATGTTGCTGCTGGTGTAATGATAGATCTCTTACGTTGCTGCTGGTGTAATGATAGATCTCTTACGTTGCTGCTGGTGTAATGATAGATCTCTTATGTTGCTGCTGGTGTAATGATAGATCTCTAACGTTGCTGCTGGTGTAATGATAGATCTCTAACGTTGCTGCTGGTGTAATGATAGATCTCTTATGTTGCTGCTGGTGTAATGATAGATCTCTTACGTTGCTGCTGGTGTAATGATAGATCTCTAACGTTGCTGCTGGTGTAATGATAGATCTCTTATGTTGCTGCTGGTGTAATGATAGATCTCTTATGTTGCTGCTGGTGTAATGATAGATCTCTTATGTTGCTGCTGGTGTAATGATAGATCTCTAACGTTGCTGCTGGTGTAATGATAGATCTCTAACGTTGCTGCTGGTGTAATGATAGATCTCTTATGTTGCTGCTGGTGTAATGATAGATCTCTTATGTTGCTGCTGGTGTAATGATAGATCTCTTATGTTGCTGCTGGTGTAATGATAGATCTCTTATGTTGCTGCTGGTGTAATGATAGATCTCTTATGTTGCTGCTGGTGTAATGATAGATCTCTTATGTTGCTGCTGGTGTAATGATAGATCTCTTATGTTGCTGCTGGTGTAATGATAGATCTCTTATGTTACTGCTGGTGTAATGATAGATCTCTTACGTTGCTGCTGGTGTAATGATAGATCTCTTATGTTGCTGCTGGTGTAATGATAGATCTCTTATGTTGCTGCTGGTGTAATGATAGATCTCTAACGTTGCTGCTGGTGTAATGATAGATCTCTTACGTTGCTGCTGGTGTAATGATAGATCTCTTATGTTGCTGCTGGTGTAATGATAGATCTCTAACGTTGCTGCTGGTGTAATGATAGATCTCTAACGTTGCTGCTGGTGTAATGATAGATCTCTTATGTTGCTGCTGGTGTAATGATAGATCTCTTATGTTGCTGCTGGTGTAATGATAGATCTCTTACGTTGCTGCTGGTGTAATGATAGATCTCTTATGTTGCTGCTGGTGTAATGATAGATCTCTTATGTTGCTGCTGGTGTAATGATAGATCTCTTATGTTGCTGCTGGTGTAATGATAGATCTCTAACGTTGCTGCTGGTGTAATGATAGATCTCTATCGTTGCTGCTGGTGTAATGATAGATCTCTAACGTTGCTGCTGGTGTAATGATAGATCTCTTATGTTGCTGCTGGTGTAATGATAGATCTCTTATGTTGCTGCTGGTGTAATGATAGATCTCTTATGTTGCTGCTGGTGTAATGATAGATCTCTAACGTTGCTGCTGGTGTAATGATAGATCTCTATCGTTGCTGCTGGTGTAATGATAGATCTCTATCGTTGCTGCTGGTGTAATGATAGATCTCTATCGTTGCTGCTGGTGTAATGATAGATCTCTTATGTTGCTGCTGGTGTAATGATAGATCTCTAACGTTGCTGCTGGTGTAATGATAGATCTCTTACGTTGCTGCTGGTGTAATGATAGATCTCTTACGTTGCTGCTGGTGTAATGATAGATCTCTTATGTTGCTGCTGGTGTAATGATAGATCTCTTATGTTGCTGCTGGTGTAATGATAGATCTCTTACGTTGCTGCTGGTGTAATGATAGATCTCTTACGTTGCTGCTGGTGTAATGATAGATCTCTTATGTTGCTGCTGGTGTAATGATAGATCTCTTACGTTGCTGCTGGTGTAATGATAGATCTCTTATGTTGCTGCTGGTGTAATGATAGATCTCTTATGTTGCTGCTGGTGTAATGATAGATCTCTAACGTTGCTGCTGGTGTAATGATAGATCTCTTATGTTGCTGCTGGTGTAATGATAGATCTCTAACGTTGCTGCTGGTGTAATGATAGATCTCTTACGTTGCTGCTGGTGTAATGATAGATCTCTTACGTTGCTGCTGGTGTAATGATAGATCTCTTATGTTGCTGCTGGTGTAATGATAGATCTCTTATGTTGCTGCTGGTGTAATGATAGATCTCTTACGTTGCTGCTGGTGTAATGATAGATCTCTTATGTTGCTGCTGGTGTAATGATAGATCTCTTACGTTGCTGCTGGTGTAATGATAGATCTCTTATGTTGCTGCTGGTGTAATGATAGATCTCTTATGTTGCTGCTGGTGTAATGATAGATCTCTTACGTTGCTGCTGGTGTAATGATAGATCTCTAACGTTGCTGCTGGTGTAATGATAGATCTCTTACGTTGCTGCTGGTGTAATGATAGATCTCTAACGTTGCTGCTGGTGTAATGATAGATCTCTAACGTTGCTGCTGGTGTAATGATAGATCTCTAACGTTGCTGCTGGTGTAATGATAGATCTCTAACGTTGCTGCTGGTGTAATGATAGATCTCTTACGTTGCTGCTGGTGTAATGATAGATCTCTTATGTTGCTGCTGGTGTAATGATAGATCTCTTATGTTGCTGCTGGTGTAATGATAGATCTCTTATGTTGCTGCTGGTGTAATGATAGATCTCTTATGTTGCTGCTGGTGTAATGATAGATCTCTTACGTTGCTGCTGGTGTAATGATAGATCTCTAACGTTGCTGCTGGTGTAATGATAGATCTCTTATGTTGCTGCTGGTGTAATGATAGATCTCTAACGTTGCTGCTGGTGTAATGATAGATCTCTAACGTTGCTGCTGGTGTAATGATAGATCTCTTACGTTGCTGCTGGTGTAATGATAGATCTCTTACGTTGCTGCTGGTGTAATGATAGATCTCTTACGTTGCTGCTGGTGTAATGATAGATCTCTTATGTTGCTGCTGGTGTAATGATAGATCTCTTATGTTGCTGCTGGTGTCATGATAGATCTCTTATGTTGCTGCTGGTGTAATGATAGATCTCTAACGTTGCTGCTGGTGTAATGATCTCTAGCGTCTGGATTGTTTCCACGCGGACGTAAATGCTGCAGCATTACTGCGGCGGCAGCTGCAGCCCAGAAGAGGAGGAGATAAGCCGCTGCTGATTGGATCCCAGAACATGAGACGCAGCAAAGGTCACGGAGACTCTGGAGCGTCTGCTGACTCTTCTTGAGAAAGTGATGTCATCGCTGATGTCATCCAGGTGCGTCCAGACACGGTTCTGGTCTGATGTCGTGAGAAACTACCTGAGCTAAACTTAGTCTCCGCTGACCTGCAGCTGTTCACCTGAGACCCTCAACACTCAGCTATGTACAGACCATAATACCCCACATAACCCCTTCATCCTTTAATCCCCCGTGTTCCACTTTTATACTCATCACACTATTAACGTTATTTCATTTATAGAACCTTTAAACGCTCAGAGCCGATCAATACATCGATCGATGGGATCAAAGTACATCGACGTCATCAGAAGATCAATAATTTAACATTGAATCTTCTTTATTAATCGTTTTATTGAACAAATCTCTTCATTAAACATTTTAAATTGTTTGTTAAATCACTTGATGATGTTTTATTTCAAAATAAATGGATTTTACACAGTTTTATATTCTAGTTCTAATCAGCTACTGATCCTGAGCTTCTTCGTCATCATGTCGATCATCTCTGAGCTCTGTTGCTTCGGTCTGGAGCCTCCACTCCTTTATGTTGACTTGAAAATACTGTGACTTGAACATTTAGAAAATGTATTTATTGATATATTTTGAATGATTAGAACGAGATATAAAACTGTGTAAAATCCATTTATTTTGAAAATATTCAAAACAAGTCATCAAGTGATTTAATGATGTTTAATAAAGATATTTGTTCAATCAAATGATTGATAAAAAGATAATTATATATTAAAGTATTGATCTTCTGATGACGTTGACGTACTTTTATCGATCGACTGTCGATCAATGTATTGATTTGGTCTAAAGACTCGAGTTAGAAAAGGTGTTTTTGAAGGATTGTGTCAAACTATGACAACAAAAGTGATTGAATAAAGAAATATTCAATTTTAAAACTCAATTATTTGAGGAATAATAATAATAACGACTATTGTGACGTCACTTCCTGTCTCCGCGGGCGACACTGACCTGGAGCCTCTTCATGGTCTGCGAGTCCTGGTCGGCCTTGACCTTGCAGGCCACCAGCAGCTGAGCCGTGGACGCTGCCACCTGCTTGGCCGACGAGATCAGCTTCTCCTCGCTGGCGTGACCTTGGACCGCCGAGTTGGCGGCTTCGCACAGGTTGTTGGTTGCCGCGGCGACCATGCGAGCCTGAGGAGAGTTTGAGTGACAGTTACTCGTGGCTCGGATTGAGTCGTGAAGGTCGTGAAGAAACTCACAGCAGAGATCAGACCCTGAGACCACTGGCCGTCGTCCACCGCGTTGGCAGGTATGGCTCCCACCTGTACACAATAGTTACACAACACACACGTCAACACAACATATTAACTCAACACACGTCAACACACCATAGTTACACAACATACTAACTCAACACACACGTCAACACACCATAGTTACACACCATATTAACTCAACACACCATAGTTACACACCATATTAACTCAACACACACGTCAACACAACATATTAACTCAACACACGTCAACACACCATAGTTACACAACATATTAACACAACACACCATAGTTACACACCATACTAACTCAACACACACGTCAACACACCATAGAGACACAACATACTAACTCAACACACACGTCAACACACCATAGAGACACAACATACTAACTCAACACACACGTCAACACACCATAGTTACACAACATACTAACTCAACACACACGTCAACACACCATATTTACACAACATACTAGCTCAACACACACGTCAACACACCATATTTACACAACATACTAACTCAACACACACGTCAACACACCATAGTTACACACCATATTAACTCAACACACACGTCAACACACCATAGTTACACACCATATTAACTCAACACACCATAGTTACACACCATATTAACTCAACACACACGTCAACACACCATAGTTACACAACATATTAACACAACACACCATAGTTACACACCATATTAACTCAACACACACGTCAACACACCATAGAGACACAACATACTAACTCAACACACACGTCAACACACCGTAGAGACACAACATACTAACTCAACACACACGTCAACACACCATAGAGACACAACATACTAACTCAACACACACGTCAACACACCATAGAGACACAACATACTAACTCAACACACACGTCAACACACCATATTAACTCAACACACACGTCAACACACCATAGTTACATAACATACTAACTCAACACACCATAGTTACCCAACATACTAACTCAACACACACGTCAACACACCATATTTACACAACATACTAGCTCAACACACACGTCAACACACCATATTTACACAACATACTAACTCAACACACACGTCAACACACCATAGTTACACAACATACTAACTCAACACACCATAGTAACTCAACACACACGTCAACACACCATAGTTACACAACATATTAACTCAACACACCATAGTTACACACCATATTAACTCAACACACACGTCAACACACCATATTTACACAACATACTAACTCAACACACACGTCAACACACCATATTTACACAACATACTAACTCAACACACACGCCAACACACCATAGTTACACAACATACTAACTCAACACACCATAGTAGCTCAACACACACGTCAACACACCATAGTTACACAACATATTAACTCAACACACACGTCAACACACCATAGTTACACAACATACTAACTCAACACACCATAGTTACACACCATATTAACTCAACACACACGTCAACACACCATAGTTACACAACATATTAACTCAACACACACGTGAACACACCATAGTTACACAACATATTATCATAATACACACGTTAACACAACATATTAACATAACACACACATTAACACAACACACAATGATTACACAACATATTAACACAAAACACAAGATGTTAACACAACACACGTTAACACACAATAATTACACAACATTTTCACACAACACACACATTAACACATCACACCATAATTCCACAATATATTAACACATGTTATACACAAAACACACAATAATAATAAAACACAAGTCAAATAAAACCTGATGAAATGTGAATTGAAAAATGACAAAATATAGATAATAAATCAAATTAAATGTAAATGAAAAGATATACAGTATATATATTTATATATATATACAGTATATATATACAGTATTTATATTTATATATGTATATATATATATATATAAATAAAATACATTTTGAGCAAATAAAATAAGACTTTATGAATAGAATTCCTTGAAAAAGTATATTAAAAAATTCAAATGACATATAAACTTCAAGTTGAGACAAAACAAAAAGTTTTATAGTATTTTGTGTTTATTTGTTTGTGTTTAACCGTGAGATTCTTTTCATCATCTTGACTTTTGTGTTTATTTTCATTCAACATTGATGTGAACATGAATCTCTTTCTTTCAACCAGAGAGAAACTCAACGTCAGAGTCACACACACACACACACACACACACACACACACACACACACTCACCCCCCCCCCCCCACACACCCACACACACACACACACACACACACACACACACACACACACACACACACACCCCACACACACACACACACACACTTCTCACCTTGCCCTGAGCCACCAGCTCCCTCTGGGCGGCCGAGGCAGCTTTGACCAGAGCGCTGGTAGCAGCTGCGATGGACTTGGCAGCCTCAAGAATCTGCTCCTCAAAGTTCAAGCTCTCGTCCGCTTCCTGTTTACAAGGCAAGAAACAACAGTCAGTAAACACATGGTCGCTCTGGCGCGAGGAGGTCGTGGGGTCGAGACACGTTTTGAGGCGAGAACAGGAAGTCTACGAGGGCGTCTTAGGCTCGTGGATCCGTGACATCAGGACTTTAGACTTTAAAACATGTTTTCAATCATTTCTTTCATTCGTTTCTATCTTGAAAAGTTTCATCTGATTTTAAATAATTGAATAAAATATATTTTTTAATTATTTATTTATTTAATAACATAGAGTTTGATTTTTTTTATACTTTTTTTTCTTTTATTCAATGTTTTTTAATCCAATTCAAGATGTTGGTATAATCGAGTCTCCAGACTAAAGCAACAGAGCTCAGAGCTACTGGATCCAACTTTCAGCCAATCAGGCGACACACAGACGATCATGTGACGACGTTGAAGGCTCCGGATGATGTGGCTCGGTGTTGATTGGATTATAGATGCTAACATGTAGCTGTATATGCTAACATGTAGCTGTTGTTTCTAACATCTAGCTGTACATGCTAACATGTTCACGGTGCTCGATTGGATTAAAGATGATAACATGTAGCTGTATATGCTAACATGTAGCTGTATATGCTAACATGTAGCTGTAGATGCTAACATGTAGCTGTAGATGCTAACATGTAACTGTAGATTTTAACATGTAGCTGTAGATGCTAACATGTAGCTGTACATGAAACCTGTAGCTGTAGATGCTAACATGTAGCTGTAGATGCTAACATGTAACTGTAGATTTTAACATGTAGCTGTAGATGCTAACATGTAGCTGTACATGCTAACATGTAGCTGTAGATGCTAACATGTAGCTGTACATGCAAACATGTAGCTGTAGATGCTAACATGTAGCTGTAGATGCTAACATGTAGCTGTACATGCTAGCATGTAGCTGTAGATGCTAACATGTAGCTGTAGATTCTAACATGTAGCTGTAGATGCTAACATGTAGCTGTACATTCTACTAACATATAGCTGTATATGCTAACATGTAGCTTTAGATGCTAACATGTACACGGTGCTCGATTGGATTAGTGTGCAACAAAGATAAAAACATTTTTATAGTGAATTAAAAAAGCTACAAATAAATAAATAAAATGTATTTCTAATTATTGGAATTATCAAACTCTATGTGTAAAAATATTTTAAACTACATTTTTAAAAATAAGATATAATAATAATAATAATAATAATGTCTATTTATATAGCGTCACAAATATATAAATGATTTAATTCATTTGTTTAATTGAATATTTCTCATTTAACTGAACATAAACAATTCAATAGTTTCAAATGTTCGACTGGTGGTTACTTTGTGAACTTGGAGGTGAACCTTCATCACTGAAGTACAATCTAATCTAATCTAATCCAACCTTGGGTTTGGTTCTGGGCCTCAGTTGCTCCAGTTTCTTGGCGGCAGCTTCAATGGCAGCAGCAGCTCCGAGTAGCTCGTTCTCCGCGATGACGGTGGGGTCCTCGGGGTCGACCCACTCGGTGCCTGAACACAAGTCCAGAGACGCTCGCTTGAAATACGCCTTCATTTATTATTGTGTGCAGCAGAACTCATGATAGCAACGAATGCTAAACATGTCAGTTTAAAGCTGTAGCGGCTAACATGGTGACGCTAACATGTAGCTGTGCATGCTAACATGTTGATGCTATCATGTAGATGCTAGCATGTATCTGTAGCATCTAACATGTAGCTGTAGATTTTAACATGTAGCTGTATATGCTAACATGTAGCTGTGTATGCTAACATGTAGCTGTATATCCTAACATGTAGCTGTATATGCTAACATGTATATGCTAACATGTAGCTGAATATGCTAATATGTAACTGTAGATTTTAACATGTATATGCTAACATGTAGCTGTATATGCTATCATGTAGCTGTAGATTTTAACATGTTTATGCTAACATGTAGCTGTATATTTTAACATGTACATGCTAACATGTAGCTGTATATGCTAACATGTACCTGTATATGCTAACATGTACCTGTATATTTTAACATGTACATGCTAACATGTAGCTGTATATGCTAACATGTAGCTGTAGATTTTAACATGTACATGCTAACATGTAGCTGTATATGCTAACATGTAGGTGTATATTTTAACATGTACATGCTAACATGTAGCTGTATATGCTAACATGTAGCTGTAGATTTTAACATGTACATGCTAACATGTAGCTGTATATGCTAACATGTAGCTGTAGATTTTAACATGTACATGCTAACATGTAGCTGTATATGCTAACATGTAGCTGATAGCTTGTTGGAAGTTTAAAGTAATGCCAACATAGCTGAGGAACATCTTGTCTCAACACAGAGTCTGAGGCTCGTGGAGCTTCAAGTCTGGATCTCGACGTCATAAATCACTGAGTCCATCGACGTCCAAACATCTCCAGGTATTTGTCGTGGACGAGGTCAAGTGCAGATTAAAATACCTTTCATGGCTTCGGCAGCTTGGATCAGTTCTGTGACCGAACCAGCGACTCTCTTGGAGTAGTTTGACAAATGTTGCTTCATGTCGTGAGAAGGTTTCTGCAGGATCTGTGAAGATGACACACGTCAGTCTGATGCTTCTGATGACATGTATATACTTGTTACTACACTATCACAACACCAGAGTCAAGTACTGGACAATACTACACATATATACTTGTTACTACACTATCACAACACCAGAGTCAAGTACTGGACAATACTACACATATATTTGTTACTACACTATCACAACACCAGAGTCAAGTACTGGACAATACTACACATATATACTTGTTACTACACTATCACAACACCAGAGTCAAGTACTGGACAATACTACACATATATACTTGTTACTACACTATCACAACACCAGAGTCAAGTACTGAACAATACTACACATATATACTTGTTACTACACTATCACAACACCAGAGTCAAGTACTGGACAATACTACACATATATACTTGTTACTACACTATCTCAACACCAGAGTCAAGTACTGGACAATATTACACATATATACTTGTTACTACACTATCTCAACACCAGAGTCAAGTACTGGACACTATTACACATATATACTTGTTACTACACTATCACAACACCAGAGTCAAGTACTGGACAATATTACACATATATACTTGTTACTACACTATCACAACACCAGAGTCAAGTACTGGACAATACTACACATATATACTTGTTACTACACTATCACAACACCAGAGTCAAGTACTGGACAATACTACACATATATACTTGTTACTACACTATCACAACACCAGAGTCAAGTACTGGACAATACTACACATATATACTTGTTACTACACTATCACAACACCAGAGTCAAGTACTGGACAATACTACACATATATACTTGTTACTACACTATCACAACACCAGAGTCAAGTACTGGACAATACTACACATATATACTTGTTACTACACTATCACAACACCAGAGTCAAGTACTGGACAATACTACACATATATACTTGTTACTACACTATCACAACACCAGAGTCAAGTACTGGACAATACTACACATATATACTTGTTACTACACTATCACAACACCAGAGTCAAGTACTGGACAATATTACACATATATACTTGTTACTACACTATCTCAACACCAGAGTCAAGTACTGGACAATATTACACATATATACTTGTTACTACACTATCACAACACCAGAGTCAAGTACTGGACAATATTACACATATATACTTGTTACTACACTATCACAACACCAGAGTCAAGTACTGGACAATACTACACATATATACTTGTTACTACACTATCACAACACCAGAGTCAAGTACTGGACAATACTACACATATATACTTGTTACTACACTATCACAACACCAGAGTCAAGTACTGGACAATACTACACATATATACTTGTTACTACACTATCACAACACCAGAGTCAAGTACTGGACAATACTACACATATATACTTGTTACTACACTATCACAACACCAGAGTCAAGTACTGGACAATACTACACATATATACTTGTTACTACACTATCACAACACCAGAGTCAAGTACTGGACAATACTACACATATATACTTGTTACTACACTATCACTATATATCGTATCATTGTGTCGTGACATCAACACACTCTTGACAAACACACACTCCTATCAGCTCGTAACTTCTGATCTTGTTCACATGTCACCATGACAGAGGTCAAAGTTCAAAGATGACACGAGGACTAATCAAACTACTCGTCACCGACAAAGACAAGTAGTTCCACAGGAATAAACGAGTGACGCTCCACATATCGTGCTAAATAAAAACGGGGGACATTCTGTGGGGCTCACAGATCCAGGGTCAGGGACAGGTGCAGGCATTAGCGTGGCTCACTGCCACAGCTCAGTTTACTCAGGATGG
Source organism: Callionymus lyra (assembly GCF_982586985.1). Classification (NCBI taxonomy): domain Eukaryota; kingdom Metazoa; phylum Chordata; class Actinopteri; order Syngnathiformes; family Callionymidae; genus Callionymus; species Callionymus lyra. The sequence goes on along the minus strand of NC_141822.1, from coordinate 2,019,700 downwards.
AGTCATGGACGTAATGTTTTAGGAATGAAGTCAGAGCCACACCCCGACACCAGCAACACCCCGACAACACCCCGACACACCAACAACACCCCGACACCAGCAACACCCCGACAACACCCCGACACCAGCAACACCCCGACACCAGCAACAACACACCAACAACACCCCGTCACCAACAACACCCCGACACACCAACAACACCCCAACACCACCCCGACAACAACCCGACACACCAACAACACCCCGACACCGACAACACCCCGACACACCAACAACACCCCGACACCAGCAACACCCCGACACACCAACAACACACCAACAACACCCAGACACCAACAACAACCCGTCACCAACAACACCCCGACACACCAACAACACCCCAACACCCACAACACCCCGACACACCAACAACACCCCGACAACACCCCGTCACCGACAACAACCCGACACACCAACAACACCCCGACACGACAACACCCCGACACACCAACAACTCCCCAACACCAACAACACCCGACACACCAACAACACCCAGACACCAACAACACCCCAACAACACCCCGTCACCGACAACAACCCGACACACCAACAACACCCCGACACACCAACAACACCCCAACAACACCCCGTCACCGACAACAACCCGACACACCAACAACACCCCGACACCGACAACAACCTGACACACCAACAACACCCCGACACCAGCAACACCCCGACACACGAACAACACACCAACAACACCCAGACACCAACAACAACCCGTCACCAACAACACCCCGACACACCAACAACACCCCAACACCCACAACACCCCGACACACCAACAACACCCCGTCACCGACAACAACCCGACACACCAACAACACCCCGACACGACAACACCCCGACACACCAACAACACCCAGACACCAACAATACCCCGGCACCAACAACTACCCGACACACGAACTACACCCAAACACATAACAACACCCCGACACATCAACAACTTCCGAAAACCAACAACACCCCGAGACCCGAACACACCAACAACACCCCGACACACCAACAACTCCCCAACACCAACAAAACCCAGACACCAACAACACCCAGACACCAACAATACCCCGGCACCAACAACTACCCGACACACGAACAACACCCGAACACATAACAACACCCCGACACACCAACAACTTCCGAAAACCAACAACACCCCGAGACCCGAACACACCAAAAACACCCCGACACACCAACAACTTCCGAAAACCAACAACACCCCGAGACCCGAACACACCAAAAACACCCCGACAACACCAACAACTTTTGAAAACCAACAAAACCCCAACAACAACACCCGGACACACCAACAACACTCAGACACCAACAACACGCTAACAAGATTGATAATGTAGCATGCAGCTAACAAGGTTGATAATGTAGCATGCAGCTAACAAGGTGGCTAATGTAGCATGCAGCTAACATGGTGGCTAATGTAGCATGCAGCTAATAAGGTTGATAATGTAGCATGCAGCTAACATGGTGGCTAATATAGCATGCAGCTAATAAGGTTATAATGTAGCATGCAGCTAATAAGGTTATAATGTAGCATGCAGCTAACAAGGTTGCTAATGTAGCAAAGAAAGAACAACAAACATGAAGACGATCAAGAGTGTGACGTACTTCAAGAGCACAGAAGAAAATAAGTGAATTAAACACATTTAAGTTTAAACATCAAATCAAAGTGTGTTGATGCAGGTGTGTTGATGCAGGTGTGTGGATGCAGGTGTGTTGATGCAGGTGTGTGGATGCAGGTGTGTGGATGCAGGTGTGTTGATGCAGGTGTGTGGATGCAGGTGTGTGGGTGCAGGTGTGTGGATGCAGGTGTGTGGATGCAGGTGTGTGGATGCAGGTGTGTTGATGCAGGTGTGTGGATGCAGGTGTGTTGATGCAGGTGTGTTGATGCAGGTGTGTGGATGCAGGTGTGTGGATGCAGGTGTGTGGATGCAGGTGTGTGGATGCAGGTGTGTTGATGCAGGTGTGTGGATGCAGGTGTGTGGATGCAGGTGTGTGGATGCAGGTGTGTGGATGCAGGTGTGTTGATGCAGGTGTGTTGATGCAGGTGTGTTGATGCAGGTGTGTTGATGCAGGTGTGTTGATGCAGGTGTGTGGGTGCAGGTGTGTGGATGCAGGTGTGTGGATGCAGGTGTGTGGATGCAGGTGTGTTGATGCAGGTGTGTGGATGCAGGTGTGTGGATGCAGGTGTGTTGATGCAGGTGTGTGGATGCAGGTGTGTGGATGCAGGTGTGTGGATGCAGGTGTGTGGATGCAGGTGTGTGGATGCAGGTGTGTGGATGCAGGTGTGTGGATGCAGGTGTGTGGATGCAGGTGTGTTGATGCAGGTGTGTGGATGCAGGTGTGTTGATGCAGGTGTGTGGATGCAGGTGTTTTGATGCAGGTGTGTGGATGCAGGTGTGTTGATGCAGGTGTGTGGATGCAGGTGTGTTGATGCAGGTGTGTGGATGCAGGTGTGTTGATGCAGGTGTGTGGATGCAGGTGTGTTGATGCAGGTGTGTGGATGCAGGTGTGTTGATGCAGGTGTGTGGATGCAGGTGTGTGGATGCAGGTGTGTTGATGCAGGTGTGTTGATGCAGGTGTGTTGATGCAGGTGTGTTGATGCAGGTGTGTGGGTGCAGGTGTGTTGATGCAGGTGTGTTGATGCAGGTGTGTGGATGCAGGTGTGTTGATGCAGGTGTGTGGATGCAGGTGTGTGGATGCAGGTGTGTTGATGCAGGTGTGTTGATGCAGGTGTGTGGGTGCAGGTGTGTTGATGCAGGTGTGTTGATGCAGGTGTGTGGATGCAGGTGTGTTGATGCAGGTGTGTGGATGCAGGTGTGTGGATGCAGGTGTGTTGATGCAGGTGTGTGGATGCAGGTGTGTGGGTGCAGGTGTGTGGATGCAGGTGTGTGGATGCAGGTGTGTGGATGCAGGTGTGTGGATGCAGGTGTGTTGATGCAGGTGTGTTGATGCAGGTGTGTGGATGCAGGTGTGTGGATGCAGGTGTGTTGATGCAGGTGTGTTGATGCAGGTGTGTTGATGCAGGTGTGTTGATGCAGGTGTGTGGATGCAGGTGTGTGGATGCAGGTGTGTTGAGTCTCACCAGCAACACGTGCTCCAGCAGCCCCAGGTATCCAGTCGCACACTCGCTGCCGTAGCGCAGCGCTCGCATCTGCACGTCCTGGTGGACCTCAGGGTGATACGCAGCTTGCTGAGGAGGAAACATCAACAGGTTTGACGGACGACAAGAAAACAGTGACTTCATGGAAGATGTTTAGAGTCAAACGCACAAAATAGCACAAAAAAGGAAATGAATTATAATGAAGAAGACAAATAATAAACAGGAAAAACTAAAATATTATCAGCACTTGACTTTACTTTATGATTTCTATGCTGTTATTGTAAAGTAGGTGTTTTTAAACGACAACAGCAACAGTAGCAGCAATAACAACAGCAACAGCAACAGTAAGAGTAAGAGTTACAGCAACAGTAACAGTAAGAGTAAGAGTTACAGCAACAGTAACAGCAACAGTAAGAGTAAGAGTAAGAGTTACAGCAACAGCAACAGTAAGAGTAAGAGTAAGAGTTACAGCAACAGCAACAGTAAGAGTAAGAGTAAGAGTTACAGCAACAGCAACAGTAAGAGTAAGAGTTACAGCAACAGTAACAGCAAAAGCAAAAGCAACAGTAGCAGCAACAGTAGCAGCAACAACAACAGCAACAGTAGCAGCAACAACAACAGCAACAGTAGCAGAAACGGTAAGAGTAAGAGTTACAGCAACAGCATCAGAAACAGTAGCAGCAACAACAACAGCAACAGTAAGAGTAAGAGTTACAGCAACAGTAGCAGTAACAGCAACAGTAAGAGTAAGAGTTACAGCAACAGTAGCAGTAACAGTAACAGTAAGAGTAAGAGTTACAGCAACAGTAACAGCAACAGTAAGAGTAAGAGTTACAGCAACAGTAGCAGTAACAGCAACAGTAAGAGTAAGAGTTACAGCAACAGTAGCAGTAACAGTAACAGTAAGAGTAAGAGTTACAGCAACAGTAACAGCAACAGTAAGAGTAAGAGTTACAGCAACAGTAGCAGTAACAGCAACAGTAAGAGTAAGAGTTACAGCAACAGTAACAGCAACAGTAAGAGTAAGAGTTACAGCAACAGTAACAGCAACAGTAAGAGTAAGAGTTATAGCAACAGTAACAGTAAGAGTTACAGCAACAGTAACAGCAACAGTAAGAGTAAGAGTTACAGCAACAGTAGCAGCAACAACAACAGCAACAGTAGCAGTAGCAGCAACAGTGCAGCTCTACCTTGCAGGAGTGCAGCATGTCAGCGATGGCTCTGCGGCTCAGGTTAGCCGTGGCGATGATGTCTTCCTGTCGACAAGAGTTTCCTGCAGCAACAGCCTTCGCGGTCGCCATGGTGATGCCTTTGGTCATGCGGATGAACTCCTCGGGGGTCGTGGTGGAGGCTGGAGGCTCGTGGCTGCTGAACACCTGAGGGAGCAGCACAGGTGAGGCGACGCTCCTGAAGCCACACTCCTGAAGCCACACTCCTGAAGCCACACTCCTGAAGCCACACTCCTGAAGCCACACTCCTGAAGCTGCTCACTCACGGTCAGTTCTTGACGGATGTGTTCGATCGTAGCCTCCAGAGCTCGAGTTCCCTTCGTCGCCTCGTCCTCCACGGCCTTGACCGTCTTCAGCAGAGACGTCACGTTGGTGACCATCACCTGAGACACAGCTAGGTGTTTAGATACGGTTGTATACATGTGTGTACTATATATATACATGTGTGTACTTGTATATATACATGTGTGTACTATATATATACATGTGTGTACTTTATATATACATGTGTGTACTATATATATACATGTGTGTACTATATATATACATGTGTGTACTTTATATATACATGTGTGTACTATATATATACATGTGTGTACTATATATATACATGTGTGTACTTTATATATAGATGTGTGTACTTGTATATATACATGTGTGTACTTTATATATACATGTGTGTACTTGTATATATACATGTGTGTACTTTATATATAGATGTGTGTACTTATGTATATATATAGTACACACATGTATATATATAGTACACACATGTATATATACGTGTGTACTATATATATACATGTGTGTACTATATATATACATGTGTGTACTTTATATATACATGCGTGTACTTTATATATAGATGTGTGTACTTGTATATATACATGTGTGTACTTTATATATAGATGTGTGTACTTATGTATATATATAGTACACACATGTATATATATAGTACACACATGTATATATACGTGTGTACTATATATATACATGTGTGTACTATATATATACATGTGTGTACTTTATATATACATGTGTGTACTTGTATATATACATGTGTGTACTATATATATACATGTGTGTACTTTATATATACATGTGTGTACTTGTATATATACATGTGTGTACTATATATATACATGTGTGTACTTTATATATAGATGTGTGTACTTGTATATATACATGTGTGTACTTTATATATAGATGTGTGTACTTGTATATATACATGTGTGTACTTTATATATAGATGTGTGTACTTGTATATATACATGTGTGAACCTTATATATACATGTGTGTACTTTATATATACATGTGTGTACTTTATATATACATGTGTCTACTTTATATATAGATGTGTGTACTTGTATATATACATGTGTGTACTTTAGATATAGATGTGTGTACTTGTATATATACATGTGTGTACTTTATATATACATGTGTGTACTTTATATATACATGTGTTTACTATATATATACATGTGTGTACTTTATATATACATGTGTGTACTTGTATATATACATGTGTGTACTTTATATATACATGTGTGTACTATATATATACATGTGTGTACTTTAGATATAGATGTGTGTGCTTGTATATATACATGTGTGTACTTTAGATATAGATGTGTGTACTTGTATATATACATGTGTGTACTTTATATATAGATGTGTGTACTTGTATATATACATGTGTGTACTTTATATATAGATGTGTGTACTTGTATATATACATGTGTGTACTTTATATATAGATGTGTGTACTTGTATATATACATGTGTGTACTTTATATATACTTTTATGTATAGATTTATATATAGATGTGTGTACTTTATATATAATTTTATGTATAGATTTATATATAGATGTGTGTACTTTATATATGCTTTTATATATAGGTTTATACAAGTTTAGATATAGATCATAATCATCCTAATCTTCATCCTAATCTTCATCTTCATCTTCATCATCTCCATCATAATCCTTATCCTTATCCTAATCTCCATCATCATCATCATCATCTTCTTCATCTTCAACTCCATCATCTTCATCATCATCATCTTCATAATCTTCGTCCTTATCATCTTCATCATCATCATCATCCTCATCATCTTCATCATCATCTCCATCATCATCATAATCATCATCATCATCTTCATCATCATCATAATCATCATCATCTCCAACATCATCTCCATCATCATCATTATCTTCATAATCTTCATCCTTATCATCCTCATCATCATTATCATCCTCATCTCCATCATCATCTTCATCATCATCCTCATCTCCATCTTCATCATCATCCTCATCTCCATCATCATCATCATCATCGTCATCACCTTCATCATCATCATCATCATCATCTTCATCATCATCATCATCTCCATCATCTTCAGCTTCATCATAATCATCATCATCTCCATCATCATAATCTTCATCATCCTCATCTCATCATCATCTTCTTCATCATCATTATCTTCATAATCTTCATCCTTATCATCTTCATCATCATCCTCATCTCCATCATCATCATCTCTATCATCATCATCTTCATCCTCATCATCATCATCTTCAGCTTCATCATCATCATCATCATCATCATCTCCATCATCTTAATCTTCATCATCATCATCATCATCATCCTCATCCTCATCATCATCCTCATCTCCATCATCATCATCTTCATCATTGTCATCATCTTCTTCATCATCATCCTCATCTCCATCATCATCATCATCTCCATCATCTTAATCTTAATCTTCATCATCATCATCATCATCCTCATCTCTATCATCATCATCTTCATCATCATCCTCATCTCCATCATCTCCATCATCATCATCCTCATCATCATCATCGTCATGGTGATGATGTCACTGACCTTGGCAGAGTTCTTCAGCTGCAACATACTGGGGTCGTCGTGAGGTTTCCCTGCTGCTGCTTTGGTGCTGCTGATGAGGTTCCCGAGAGCTTTGGCCACGTCCTTCACCGCGTTGATCAAGACCACCTGAGTCTCCGGGTCCTCAGAGCCCAGACTGGCGGCTCCCAGTTTGACCACGTCGGCCAGTCTGGTGATGGTGGTCACCGAGGACTGGGCGGCCTGAGCCAGTTTCTCTTGACTGGCTCCAGCTCCAGAGACCAGCAGCTTCGTGTCCTCGACCAGAGCCTTGGCGGTCTTCAGGATGTACTCCCTGCAGGGGGGCAAGGAGGACATCTAGCGGCGGAACTGAGAACTGCAGCTGAGCAGTTTTACTGCCAACGATGAAACTTGAAGAATTATTGAGTATTTTATTGTCAAAATACTCGAAAATTAAACATGTTACATGTCTATTTATTAAGTATTTTGGTGTCAAAATACTCAGTAATTAAATATTTTAAATGTTTAATCATTTTGTATTTTAGTGTCAAACTACTCAACAAGTAAACATGGAAAATGATTTTGTTTTGAATGGAAATTAATTTGTCTAAAAAAATAATTGAATTTATTCTATATTTAAAGGTTGAACTATTTCTTACTTGAAAATAACTTTAAAATACATTTACTTCATAGACTTTGTTTTTCTAATTCGAATAATTCAAAAATACATTTTCCAAATTCAAGATACTATGGTTTTCATGAAGTATGATTGGAGTTTGAAGTAGTTTGAATTTGGAATTATTACATTTTAATATAATATAATATAATATCATTTAATTTTCTAATCGCAGAGGCTCGAAACATAAACCCTTACGCTGACTGAACACTAGGTGGCGTCAGAAACAAACCTGTAGAACAACAATAGATTACATTAAAATGTGTGTTTTTAAAGTTTTTATCGCGTCAATCAATTCACATCATTTCCTGGTTTAGAGTTTTATGTAATAAATAATAAAACATAATAAATAAAGTAATAAACTGAATCATAAATGAAATATTGGAAAAGAAAATTACAATTAAAATATTTTCCTATTGAATGTAGTAAAATGTTAATTTTTGAATTTTAAGTCTAGTTACATATTTTTCTCATGTTATTTAAAATCATTGAGAAAATAATTATTTTGTTCCTCGAGTATTAAAACAAGATCCGATCCAGGTGTGTCGACCACAGGATCTGATCCAGGTGTGTCGACCACAGGATCCGATCCAGGTTTGTCGACCACAGGATCCGATCCAGGTGTGTCGACCACAGGATCTGATCCAGGTGTGTCGACCACAGGATCCGATCCAGGTGTGTCGACCACAGGATCCGATCCAGGTGTGTCGACCACAGGATCCGATCCAGGTTTGTCGACCACAGGATCTGATCCAGGTGTGTCGACCACAGGATCTGATCCAGGTGTGTCGACCACAGGATCCGATCCAGGTGTGTCGACCACATGATCCGATCCAGGTGTGTCGACCACATGATCCGATCCAGGTGTGTCGACATGATCCGATCCAGGTGTGTCGACCACATGATCCGATCCAGGTGTGTCGACCACATGATCCGATCCAGGTGTGTCGACATGATCCGATCCAGGTGTGTCGACCACAGGATCCGATCCAGGTGTGTCGACCACAGGATCTGATCCAGGTGTGTCGACCACAGGATCCGATCCAGGTGTGTCGACCTCATGATCCGATCCAGGTGTGTCGACCACATGATCCGATCCAGGTGTGTCGACCACAGGATCCGATCCAGGTGTGTCGACCACAGGATCCGAACCAGGTGTGTCGACCACAGGATCCGATCCAGGTGTGTCGACCACAGGATCCGATCCAGGTGTGTCGACCACAGGATCCGATCCAGGTGTGTCGACCACATGATCCGATCCAGGTGTGTCGACATGATCCGATCCAGGTGTGTCGACCACAGGATCCGATCCAGGTGTGTCGACCACAGGATCTGATCCAGGTGTGTCGACCACAGGATCCGATCCAGGTGTGTCGACCTCATGATCCGATCCAGGTGTGTCGACCACATGATCCGATCCAGGTGTGTCGACCACAGGATCCGATCCAGGTGTGTCGACCACAGGATCCGAACCAGGTGTGTCGACCACAGGATCCGATCCAGGTGTGTCGACCACAGGATCCGATCCAGGTGTGTCGACCACAGGATCCGATCCAGGTGTGTCGACCACAGGATCCGATCCAGGTGTGTCGACCACAGGATCCGATCCAGGTGTGTCGACCACAGGATCCGATCCAGGTGTGTCGACCACAGGATCCGAACCAGGTGTGTCGACCACAGGATCCGATCCAGGTGTGTCGACCACAGGATCCGATCCAGGTGTGTCGACCACAGGATCCGAACCAGGTGTGTCGACCACAGGATCCGATCCAGGTGTGTCGACCACAGGATCCAAACCAGGTGTGTCGACCACATGATCCGATCCAGGTGTGTCGACCACAGGATCCGAACCAGGTGTGTCGACCACAGGATCCGAACCAGGTGTGTCGACCACAGGATCCGATCCAGGTGTGTCGACCACTGGATCCGAACCAGGTGTGTCGACCACAGGATCCGAACCAGGTGTGTCGACCACAGGATCCGATCCAGGTGTGTCGACCACAGGATCCGAACCAGGTGTGTCGACCACAGGATCCGAACCAGGTGTGTCGACCACAGGATCCGATCCAGGTGTGTCGACCACAGGATCCGAACCAGGTGTGTCGACCACAGGATCCGATCCAGGTGTGTCGACCACATCAACCTCCAGACGCACCTGTGGTCGGCGAAGGTCTCGGCGTTCTCTCGGTTCAAGGTCCCCGCCGTGGCGAACATGATGGTCGTGTCGAGGTCGGCGATGATTCCGGACACGGCGCTGGCGGCGGTGATGCAGGCCTGCGTGCCGCGGTTCCCGGCCTGGAGCGACGCCAGCACGTGCGACACCTGCGGGAACAAACCTCCAGTGATCCGAGGCGCGGGACGACGGACGGCTGTCGCCTCACCTTCTCGGACACCTTGCGGGCGCTCTCGATCAGCTCCTTCTTGGTGAAGCTGTCGCTGGGGCTGCACTGCAGAGCGCCGGCCTTGGTGACCAGACCCGTGCAGCTGAAGCCCAGCTCGCCCACCTGCTTCTTGATGTGCGAGCCGATCTGAGGAGCACCGGGAACATGGAGGTCAGAGGTCACGGGGAGCGGCTCAAAGGAAAATGGAGGTCGAAGGTAACGGGGAGCAGATTGAAGGAACATGGAGGTCAAAGGTCACAGAGACCAGGTCAAAGGTTACGGGGAGTAGATCATAGGAACATGGAGGTCGAAGGTTATGGGGAGCAGATCAAAGGAACATGGAGGTCAAAGGTCACAGAGACCAGGTCAAAGGTTACGGGGAGTAGATCATAGGAACATGGAGGTCGAAGGTTACAGGGAGCAGATCAATGGAACATGGAGGTCAAAGGTTACAGGGAGCAGATCAAAGGAACATGGAGGTCAAAGGTTACAGGGAGCAGATCAATGGAACATGGCAGTAAAAGGTTACGGGGAGCAGGTCAAAGGAACATGGAGGTCAAAAGTTACGGGGAGCAGGTAAAAGGAACATGGAGGTCAAACGTCAAGGGGAGCAGGTCAAAGGAACATGGAGGTCAAAGGTTACGGGGAGCAGGTCAAAGGAACATGGAGGTCAAAAGTTACGGGGAGCAGGTCAAAGGAACATGGAGGTCAAACGTCAAGGGGAGCAGGTCAAAGGAACATGGAGGTCAAAGGTTACGGGGAGCAGGTCAAAGGAACATGGAGGTCAAACGTCAAGGGGAGCAGATCAAAGGAACATGGAGGTCAAACGTCAAGGGGAGCAGATCAAAGGAACATGGAGGTCAAAGGTCACAGAGACCAGGTCAAAGGTTACGGTGAGTAGATCATAGGAACATGGAGGTCGAAGGTTATGGGGAGCAGATCAAAGGAACATGGAGGTCAAAGGTTACAGGGAGCAGATCAATGGAACATGGAGGTCAAAGGTTACAGGGAGCAGATCAAAGGAACATGGAGGTCAAAGGTTACAGGGAGCAGATCAATGGAACATGGCAGTAAAAGGTTACGGGGAGCAGGTCAAAGGAACATGGAGGTCAAAGGTTACGGGGAGCAGGTCAAAGGAACATGGAGGTCAAACGTCAAGGGGAGCAGATCAAAGGAACATGGAGGTCAAAGGTTACAGGGAGCAGATCCAAGGCGTCAGGTGACTCACCTCGTCGTTCTCCGCTGTGATGGCAGCGTATTTAGCCTCGTCCGCCAAGTTTCCAAACTCGTTGGTGAGTTGATTGGCGAGACCCCCGAGGTCGTCGGGGTTGGTGTTGGACTTGGTCACCTGTCCGTCAAAAGCCCGTCAGTCTCACGTGACATTGTTGTCATTATTTTGTGTTACGTTCATTCAAAGTTACGACCGTTTCATTTAACGTCACGTTAACCCATCATGCTTTGCCGCCCAGCCAACCGACCACAGCTGTGGATGACCTTTGACACGTGAACACACTCACCATCTCCTGCACGTTGACCGCGATGGCTTTGGCCGTCTTGACCATGGTGGTCTGGTAGTCCACGAAGGTGCCCTCGGGGTCGAGCGCGGGCGCGTCCTCCATCTTGTTGATGGCGTCGTTGATGGAGTCCACCATCCCACCGACGGCGCCCGCGGCTCCGGCGGCTTCGGCCAGAGTCGCGCCCAGATCGTCCACGGCCTCCTTCATCATCTGCACCGACTCCTCCAGAGCCTCCTGCATGTGAGCCGCCTGAGGAGCAGAAGAAGAACATCAGGACGTCAACAACACACGGTTACCATAGCAACACATTCTTCTGCTTTCATTCACATTTAAATCCATTGTTTTTGTCTGAAACATGTTTGGATCTTTATCTTGTGACTCTAGTGACTCACAAGACAGTGACTCTAGTGACTCACAAGACAGTGACTCTAGTGACTCACAAGACAGTGACTCTAGTGACTCACAAGACAGTGACTCTAGTGACTCACAAGAAAGTTATTACACGTCTATTATTACACCTCTATTATTATACGTCTATTATTACACCTCTATTATTACACGTCTGTTATTACACATCTATTATTATACGGCTATTATTACACGTCTATTATCACACGTCTATTATTACACCTCTATTATTATACGTCTATTATTACACGTCTATTATCACACGTCTATTATTACACCTCTATTATTATACGTCTATTATTACACGTCTATTATTACACGTCTATTATTACACCTCTATTATTATACGTCTATTATTACACCTCTATTATTACACGTCTATTATCACACGTCTATTATTACACCTCTATTATTACACGTCTATTATCACACGTCTATTATTACACCTCTATTATTACACGTCTATTATTACACGTCTATTATCACACGTCTATTATTACACCTCTATTATTATACGTCTATTATTACACCTCTATTATTACACGTCTATTATTACACGTCTATTATTACACATCTATTATTACACGTCTATTATTACACCTCTATTATTACACCTCTATTATTACACCTCTATTATTATACATCTATATTACACCTCTATTATTACACGTCTATTATTACACATCTATTATTACACGTCTATTATTACACCTCTATTATCACACGTGTATTATTACACCTCTATTATTATACGTCTATTATTACACGTCTAATATTACACATCTATTATTACACGTCTATTATTACACCTCTATTATTATACGTCTATTATTACACCTCTATTATTACACGTCTATTATTACACATCTATTATTACACATCTATTATTACACCTCTATTATCACACGTGTATTATTACACCTCTATTATTATACGTCTATTATTACACGTCTAATATTACACATCTATTATTACACGTCTATTATTACACATCTATTATTACACGTCTATTATTACACCTCTATTATCACACGTGTATTATTACACCTCTATTGTTATACGTCTATTATTACACGTCTAATATTACACGTCTGTTATTACACCTCTATTATCACACGTCTATCATTACACCTCTATTATTACACGTCTATTATTACACCTCTATTATTACACCTCTAATATTACACCTCTAATATTACACGTCTATTATTACACGTCTATTATTACACCTCTATTATTACACCTCTATTATTACACCTCTAATATTACACGTCTATTATTACACGTCTATTATTACACCTCTATTATCACACCTCTATTATTACACGTCTATTATTACACCTCTATTATTATACGTCTATTATTACACGTCTATTATTACACGTCTATTATTACACGTCTATTATTACACCTCTATTATCACACGTCTATTATTACACCTCTATTATCACACCTCTATTATTATACGTCTATTATTACACGTCTATTATTACACGTCTATTATTACACGTCTATTATTATACGTCTATTATCACACCTCTATTATTACACGTCTATTATTACACCTCTATTATTATACGTCTATTATTACACGTCTATTATTACACGTCTATTATTACACGTCTATTATTACACGTCTATTATTACACGTCTATTATTACACGTCTATTATTACACCTCTATTATCACACGTCTATTATTACACCTCTATTATTATACGTCTATTATTACACGTCTATTATTACACGTCTATTATTATACGTCTATTATTACACGTGTTATTACACGTCTATTATTACACCTCTATTATCACACGTCTATTATTACACCTCTATTATCACACCTCTATTATTATACGTCTATTATTACACGTCTATTATTACACGTCTATTATTACACGTCTATTATTATACGTCTATTATTACACCTCTATTATCACACGTCTATTATTACACCTCTATTATCACACCTCTATTATTATACGTCTATTATTACACGTCTATTATTACATGTCTATTATTACATGTCTATTATTACACCTCTATTATCACACCTCTATTATTATACGTCTATTATTACACGTCTATTATTACACGTCTATTATTATACGTCTATTATTACACCTCTATTATCACACGTCTATTATTACACCTCTATTATCACACCTCTATTATTATACGTCTATTATTACACGTCTATTATTACATGTCTATTATTACATGTCTATTATTACACCTCTATTATTATACGTCTATTATTACACGTCTATTATTACACGTCTATTATTATACGTCTATTATTACACGTCTATTATTACACGTCTATTATTACACCTCTATTATCACACGTCTATTATTACACCTCTATTATTACACGTCTATTATCACACCTCTATTATTATACGTCTATTATTACACGTCTATTATTACATGTCTATTATTACACCTCTATTATTATACGTCTATTATAACACCTCTATTATTACACGTCTATTATTACACCTCTATTATTACATGTGTTATTACACGTCTATTATTACACGTCTATTATCACACGTCTATTATTACACCTCTATTATTACACGTCTATTATTATACGTCTATTATTACACCTCTATTATTACACGTCTATTATTATACGTCTATTATTACACCTCTATTATTACACCTCTATTATTACACGTCTATTATTACACGTCTATTATTACACCTCTATTATTACACGTGTTATTACACGTCTATTATTACACGTCTATTATCACACGTCTATTATTACACCTCTATTATTACACGTCTATTATTATACGTCTATTATTACACGTCTATTATTACATGTCTATTATTATACGTATATTATTACACGTCTATTATTATACGTCTATTATTACACGTCTATTATTACACGTCTATTATTACACCTCTATTATCACACCTCTATTATTACACGTCTATTATTACACCTCTATTATCACACCTCTATTATTACACGTCTGTTATTACACGTCTATTATTACACGTCTATATTATACGTCTATTATCACACGTCTATTATCACACGTCTATTATCACACCTCTATTATTATACGTCTATTATTACACCTCTATTATTACACGTCTGTTATTACACGTCTATTATTACACGTCTATTATTACACGTCTATTATCACACGTCTATTATTACACGTCTTTTATCACACGTCTATTATTACACCTCTATTATCACACGTCTGTTATTACACGTCTATTATCACACCTCTATTATCACACCTCTATTATTACACGTCTATTATCACACCTCTATTATTACACGTCTGTTATTACACCTCTATTATTACACGTCTATTATTACACGTCTGTTATTACACCTCTATTATTACACGTCTATTATTACACGTCTATTATTACACCTCTATTATTACACGTCTGTTATTACACCTCTATTATTACACGTCTATTATTACACGTCTATTATTACACGTCTTTTATCTTCAATGTAAACTAAACTCATGAATATGTTAAATAATCTCCTGACTGGTCTAAACACTGAATCTTGGTCATAAAGGGGCTCCAGTACTTTGGGGTTCCCTCCGGCCTCCTTGGCGGTGTAGAGCATCTGCAGGGCCGACTCCGTCAGGGTCTTGGTCTGGTCCAGGACCGCCATCTGCTGCTGGCTGCTGAGGATCTTGGAGGCGGTGCCGATGGCGGCCATGATGAGAGGTTCGAAGTAGCTGGCCATCTGAGAGACCTGGTCCAGAGAGACGTCAGCACCGGATCCAGACTCTCCAGGATGTGATCCCTACCTTGTGGCCCAGCTGAGACGCCTCGGAGCGAGCGGCCACCGCCACCGGCTCGATCAAGTTGCTGATCTCGTGCACAGACGCCGCCATCTGCTCGTGTAGAGCCTGAACAACAACACGCTTGTTTCAGTGATCATTACTATTGATTCATTAGTACTATTTATATTATTACAACATTTACTATCACTTTGATAACCCATTAACTATTATCTCTTTATTATATATTAGAACATTTACTATCACTTTACTAACCCTTTATTATCTATTAACTATTATCTCTTTATTATATATTAGAACATTTACTATCACTTTATTACCCTTTTTACATTATAATAGTATTAGTATATATTTATATATAATAATGTGATAAAATGATACATTATGATAGTATAAATACATATTTATATATAATAATGTGATGATATGATACATTATGATAGTATAAATATATATATATATATATATATAGTAATGTGATAATATATTATGATAGTATATTTATATATAATAATGTGATGATATATTATGATTGTATATTTATACATAATAATGTGATAATATATTATGATAGTATATTTATACATAATAATGTGATAATATATTATGATAGTATATTTATATATAATAATGTGATGATATATTATGATAGTATATTTATATATAATAATTTGATAATATATTATGATAGTATATTATGATAGTATATTTATATATAATAATGTGATGATATATTATGATAGTATATTTATATATAATAATGTGATGATATATTATGATTGTATATTTATACATAATAATGTGATAATATATTATGATAGTATATTTATACATAATAATGTGATAATATATTATGATAGTATATTTATACATAATAATGTGATAATATAGTTTGATAGTATATTTATACATAATAATGTGATGATATATTATGATAGTATATTTATACATAATAATGTGATAATATATTATGATAGTATATTTATACATAATAATGTGATAATATAGTTTGATAGTATATTTATACATAATAATGTGATGATATATTATGATAGTATATTTATACATAATAATGTGATGATATATTATGATAGTATATTTATACATAATAATGTGATGATATATTATGATAGTATATTTATACATAATAATGTGATGATATATTATGATAGTATATTTATACATAATAATGTGATGATATATTTTGATAGTATAACTATCTATCTTGCACCTCCATAGACATGTCTTCTCGCGGCGTGAGCTGCTGACTGATGGCCGCCAGAGACGCCTGGTCCACTTCCCTGATGCATCCGTTGAGGACCTCGATGGCGTCGTCACACTCTCTCTGACCCGGAGCCTTCTCTCTGTGGACGCCCGGTCAGAACCGTCAACGATCATGACACCTGTCACTCACCTCATGTTGGTGATGAGCTTCTTGATGGAGTCGGACACGGTCCTGGAGTGTCCGGCCAGGACGGACCACTTGGGCGGGTCTTTGGGGTTGACGGCGAGCGAGCGTGCCGTCTGGATGAGACCCGTGGAGCTGCTCAACATGGTCTTGGCAGCCATGACGATGGTTTCCATGGCAGCGTGACCCTGAGAGCAGAGAGCGGGGTCAGAGGTCGACATGACTCCGAGGCAGACGACCCACCTCAGGGCTGATCTGGGCCGGGATGCTGGCGAACTCTGGGTTGGAGGCGAAGGCGGTGAGATTATCCACGGCTTCGATCAGAGGACCAGTGGCTGCACGGCACTTCTCACGGTTCTCCGCATTGAAGGCGCCATCTAGTGCCTGTTCAGGAGAAGGACAGTTACAGTACTTTTACTGAAACCTTAATGTCATGCGACTCATTATGTTCAAGTCATGCGACTCATTATGTTAAAGTCATGTGACTCATTATGTTCAAGTCATGTGATTCATTATGTTCAACTCATGTGACTCATTATGTTCAAGTCATGTGACTCATTATGTTCAAGTCATGTGATTCATTATGTTCAACTCATGTGACTCATTATGTTCAAGTCATGTGATTTATTATGTTCAAGTCATGTGAGTCATTATGTTCAAGTCATGTGACTCATTATGTTCAAGTCATGTGAGTCATTATGTTCAAGTCATGCGACTCATTATGTTCAAGTCATGTGATGCATTATGTTCAACTCATGTGACTCATTATGTTCAAGTCATGTGATTCATTATGTTCAACTCATGTGACTCATTATGTTCAAGTCATGTGATTCATTATGTTCAAGTCATGTGGGTCATTATGTTCAAGTCATGTGACGCATTATGTTCAAGTCATGTGACGCATTTTGTTCAAGTCATGTGACTCATTATGTTCAAGTCATGTGACGCATTATGTTCAAGTCATGTGACGCATTATGTTCAAGTCATGTGACTCATTATGTTCAAGTCATGTGACTCATCATGTTCAAGTCATGTGACGCATTATGTTCAAGTCATGCGACTCATTATGTTCAAGTCATGTGACTCATTATGTTCAAGTCATGTGACTCATTATGTCCGTCATGTGACTCATTATGTTCAAGTCATGTGACTCATTATGTTCAAGTCATGTGATGCATTATGTTCAAGTCATGTGACTCATTATGTTCAAGTCATGTGATGCATTATGTTCAAGTCATGCGACTCATTATGTTCAAGTCATGTGATTCATTATGTTCAAGTCATGTGACTCATTATGTTCAAGTCATGTGACTCATTATGTTCAAGTCAAGTGACTCATTATGTTCAAGTCATGTGACTCATTATGTTCAAGTCATGTGACTCATTATGTTCAAGTCATGTGACTCATTATGTTCAAGTCAAGTGACTCATTATGTTCAAGTCATGTGACTCATTATGTTCAAGTCATGTGATTCATTATGTTCAAGTCATGTGACTCATCATGTTCAAGTCATGTGAGTCATTATGTTCAAGTTATGTGACGCATTATGTTCAAGTCATGTGACTCATTATGTTCAAGTCATGTGACGCATTATGTTCAAGTCATGTGACGCATTATGTTCAAGTCATGCGACTCATTATGTTCAAGTCATGTGACGCATTATGTTCAAGTCATGTGACGCATTATGTTCAAGTCATGTGACTTTTACAAAATCCGTCACATGACTTTAATAAAATACATCACATTGCTTTCTTAAAATCCGTCACATGACTTTAATAAAATCCCTCACATGACTTTCAAAAAATACGTCACATGACTTTTACATAATACGTCACATGACTTTTACAAAATACGTCACATGATTTTCATAAAATACGTCACATGACTTTCATAAAATATGTCACATGACTTTCATAAAATACGTCACATGACTCTTAAAATACGTCACTTGACTCTTAAAATACGTTACGACTTTCATAAAATACATCACGTGACTTTCATAAAATACGTCACATGACTTTCATAAAATACGTCACATGACTCTTAAAATACATCACATGACTTTCATAAAATACGTCAAATGACTCTTAAAATACATCACATGACTCTTAAAATACGTTACGACTTTCATAAAATACATCACGTGACTTTCATAAAATACGTCACATGACTTTCATGATATACGTCACATGACTTACATCAAGTACTAAAAGTGACTGACCTTGATGGACTTGACCAGGTTGGCCGTGGTGTTCGCCACCTCTTTGGCTGACTGGACGAACTGTCTCTTGGCCACAGGGTTGGGGGTCTTGGAGGACGCGAGGCGACAGGCGTTGCACAGAGCTGAGGTGTGTTTGGCCACGATGGTGGCGGCAGAGAGCACCTGAGCACGAGAGGATACGTGAGAATGAAGAAGGATCCTGGTGACTGAGGCGAGTGTGTACCTGGGACTGAGTGCAGGCCGGATCCACCAGGTTCTGACAGGCCATCTGGATGGACTGGTTGGCCCGAGCGAACTGAGCCGGGTCCACGAGACCCTTCTGCCCGGCGGTGCTGTTGGGGTCGGACACGCCCACCAGGTACGCCGCCTGACGCAGAAGTTTACTGAGAACCGTCCAGATGAAGGTGAAGAAGATGAAGGTGTTACCTGAGCCGCGGCTTCAGTCAAACCACACAGAGCTTTAGATCCTCCCGACACCGAGTCCCCGAACTCTGGCAGGTTGGAGTTCTTTGCATTGTGGGAAATACCCGCCATGGATTCCCCGAGAACCTGTGGTGAGAGAGAAGGATGAGGAGGACGTGACGAGAAACACCTTCATTCTCGTGTCACCTTAGAATTCTCCATGACGCTGTCGATGCAGTCGAAGTACGAAAGGTCGTTGACGGCTTCAGTCGGGTTTTCAAGCATCGCCTTCACCGACTGATGGACACATGATCATGTTGTTATTCAAAACCTCTACATATAGATTTAACTCAATTACTACAATTAAAATAACGAATGTTTTAAAAAAGTTAATGAAAGGGAAATTGTGTTTGTGTTTTGAATCAGTTCCCTGATGACCTCTGATGAACTAGAATGACCCCTGATGAACTAGAATGGCCCTTGATGACCTCTACTGAATAGAATGATCCCTGATGACCTCTAATGAACTTTAATGAACCCCGATGACCTCTAATGAACTATAATTACCTCTGATGAACTAGAATGACCCCTGATGACCTCTAATGAACCCTGATGAACTGTAATGATCCCTGATGAACTAGAATGACCCCTGAATGACACGTCGTCTATACCTCCAGCTCTCTGAGGGCGTTGTCACACTCCTTCTGACCCGGCGCCTGCTGCGTGCACATGGTGATGAGCTGGTTGATGCTGTCGGTCACGGCCCTGGACACGGATCACACGGTCAAGAAGTTCCTGGATCCACGTCACAGATACTCACCGAGCAGCAGCTGCCAACTGGTTCTTGAGGTTGGGTGAGCTCGGGTCGGTGGAGAGAGCTTTAGCGGCCAGCAGCAGTTTACTGGACGACATGGAGATGGTCTTGAGGTTGGACACGACCTGGGTTCTGTCTTCTTTGGTCTACAGGAGAAGAAACGAGTCCATCAACGTCCTTGAAACCCATAGATGATCAGCTGCTCACACTGACCTGAGATGTTCCAGCCATGTCTACACCAGCGTCCAGGAAGGTGCTGAAGTCTTGTCCGAACTTGCCGGTGGCTCTCGCCAAGTCCTGGGTGGTTCCTCTGGAGGCCTGGACCACCTCGTTGGCCGAATGGTTCAGACCTGCTGCCACCTCGTTGAGCTGAGCCTGGACCTCCTGGAAGCTTCTTCCACTGGACGGGAACTGAAGACGACGTGTGAGACGAGGCTGGTGGTGAAGCAGTGTTTGTACTCACAGAGTCGGACAACAGAGCTTTGCTCGCTTCTCCCACAGTCCGGATGGCGTTGTCCACGTCCCTCTGACCAGGAAGACAGTTGACGCATCGGTTCAAGGCCTGAGAGACGGCCTTCGCCACCTGGAGACAACCATCCTGGTCAGATCTTCACTGGTTAGATCTTCAAGTAGATATCTTTTTATGACAATAAGAGACTTGAAGGTCATTTAAGAGACTTGAAGGTCATGAAAGTGACTTGAAGGTTGTAAAAGAGACTTGAAGGTCATAAACAGAGACTTGAAGGTCATTAAAGAGACTTGAAGGTCATGAAACAGACTTGAAGGTCATAAACAGAGATTTGAAGGTCATTCAAGTGACTTGAAGGTCATGAAAGAGACTTGAAGGTGATCAAAGAGACTTGAAGGTTATTAAAGAGACTTAAAGGTCATCAAAGAGACTTGAATGTCGTTTAAGAGACTTGAAGGTCATAAAAAAAGACTTGAAGGTCATAGAAAGAGACTTGAAGGTCATAGAAAGAGACTTGAAGGTCATGCAAGAGAGTTGTAGGTCTTTTAAGAGACTTGAAGGTCTTTTAAGAGACTTGAAGGTCATGAAAGAGACTTGTAGGTCATTTAAGAGACTTGAAGGTCTTAAACAGAGACTTGAAGGTCATGAAACAGAGACTTAAATAGTCGGACCTGAGCGAGTCTCTGCTGACTCTCGGCGTCTCCAGGTTTAGCGATGGCTCTCTTGGTCTCTTCGATCAGATTCCCCGACTTGTCCATGACGTCAGCAGCACAGTCCAGCAGAGCCGCTCGAGCCGCCGCGTCATCGGTCGTTGCTGCGACGCCTCTCGCTGCAGACGCCAGAGACTTGAGGGCCTGAGCCACGTCCCTGGCTGCCATACCTGACACACACACACACACAAACACACACACACACACACACACAATTACATGTTATTATTATATATTTATACTGGATCCATCAAGAAAACTGTCTTTGAACAGCCAGAAACCTGAAGCAGAACCAGACTACTGGATCCATCAAGACAACTGTCCTTGAACAGGCAGAAACCTGGAGTAGAACCAGACTACTGGATCCATCAAGACAACTGTCTTTGAACAGGCAGAAACCTTGAGCAGAAGCAGACTGCTGGATCCATCAAGACAACTGTCTTTGAACAGGCAGAAACCTTGAGCAGAACCAGACTACTGGATCCATCAAGAAAACTGTCTTTGAACAGGCAGAAACCTGAAGCAGAACCAGACTGCTGGATCCATCAAGACAACTGTCTTTGAACAGGCAGAAACCTGAAGCAGAACCAGACTACTGGATCCATCAAGACAACTGTCTTTGAACAGGCAGAAACCTTGAGCAGAAGCAGACTGCTGGATCCATCAAGACAACTGTCTTTGAACAGGCAGAAACCTGAAGCAGAACCAGACTGCTGGATCCATCAAGACAACTGTCTTTGAACAGGCAGAAACCTTGAGCAGAACCAGACTACTGGATCCATCAAGACAACTGTCCTTGAACAGGCAGAAACCTGGAGCAGAAGCGGACTGCTGGATCCATCAAGACAACTGTCTTTGAACAGGCAGAAACCTGAAGCAGAACTAGACTGCTGGATCCATCAAGACAACTGTCTTTGAACAGGCAGGTACCTGGAGCAGAACCAGCCTACTGGATCCATCAAGACAACTGTCTTTGAACAGGCAGAAACCTGGAGCAGAACCAGACTGCTGGATCCATCAAGACAACTGTCTTTGAACAGGCAGAAACCTTGAGCAGAACCAGACTGCTGGATCCATCAAGACAACTGTCTTTGAACAGGCAGAAACCTTGAGCAGAACCAGACTACTGGATCCATCAAGACAACTGTCCTTGAACAGGCAGAAACCTGGAGCAGAAGCGGACTGCTGGATCCATCAAGACAACTGTCTTTGAACAGGCAGAAACCTGAAGCAGAACTAGACTGCTGGATCCATCAAGACAACTGTCTTTGAACAGGCAGGTACCTGGAGCAGAACCAGACTACTGGATCCATCAAGACAACTGTCTTTGAACAGGCAGAAACCTGGAGCAGAACCAGACTGCTGGATCCATCAAGACAACTGTCTTTGAACAGGCAGAAACCTGGAGCAGAAACAGACTGCTGGATCCATCAAGACAACTGTCTTTGAACAGGCAGAAACCTGGAGCAGAAACATACTGCTGGATCCATCAAGACAACTGTCTTTGAACAGGCAGAAACCTGAAGCAGAACCAGACTGCTGGATCCATCAAGACAACTGTCTTTGAACAGGCAGAAACCTTGAGCAGAACCAGACTACTGGATCCATCAAGACAACTGTCCTTGAACAGGCAGAAACCTGGAGCAGAACCGGACTGCTGGATCCATCAAGAAAACTGTCTTTGAACATGCAGAAACCTTGAGCAGAACCAGACTACTGGATCCATCAAGACAACTGTCCTTGAACAGGCAGAAACCTGGAGCAGAACCAGACTACTGGATCCATCAAGACAACTGTCCTTGAACAGGCAGAAACCTGGAGCAGAACCAGACTACTGGATCCATCAAGACAACTGTCCTTGAACAGGCAGAAACCTGGAGCAGAACCAGACTACTGGATCCATCAAACAACTGTCTTTGAACAGGCAGAAACCTGGAGCAGAACCAGACTGCTGGTTGTCACGGAGACACACTCACCGGTGTAGTTCTCGTTGCCCTGCGTGGCTTCACTGAGCAGCTGAGCGATGGCGGAGCTCACGGCTTTGGTGCTGGAGCCGAGATCCTGCGAGCACTTCTCCAGCTGCACACACAGTTACTCCTGTTACTCCCGTTATTACTCGTGTTACTCGTGTCACGCTCGAGCGTCGCTCACGTTGTCTCCGGGCAGAGGCTTGAGTTTCCCCTCGTCCGCCGACGACTTGGCGTCCTTGATGTCCTTCTCCAGCCCTCGCACCGTGGACAGAGCGTTCTCCAGCTCCAGAGGTCCACACGCCTCCTGGGCCTGCAGACATGACAGTGAGGCACTGGACTGGATGAGAAGATGACCAGAGCGTGGAACCTTCTGAGCTGCCGTGCGGAGCTCGGTCAGAGCGCTGGCCAGGTTCTTGGCGCACTGACTCAGCTGCATGGCTGAGGCCTGGTCACTGATGGTCGGGACGGTGGCCTTAGAAGAAGTGACCATCTTTGCACCAGGCTGGAGAAGAAGGTCCAACGTTAGAACCTTCATTTATTATCAACCCTTCATGTGCTTTAATGATACACTCCTCAAAGATGGTATGATTCAAGATATACTTCACATTACTGGGATTAAATACTTGTCAATACTGGGATTGGATACGTATTACTGTGATAAAATACTTGTTATTACTGTGATAAAATACTTGTTATTACTGTGATAAAATAGGTGTTATTACTGTGATAAAATACTTGTTATTACTGTCATAAAATACTTGTTATTACTGTCATAAAATACTTGTTATTACTGTGATAAAATACGTGTTATTACTGTGATAAAATACTTGTTATTACTGTGATAAAATACTTATTACTGTGATAAAATACTTATTACTGTGATAAAATACTTGTTATTACTGTCATAAAATACTTGTTATTTACTGTGATAAAATACTTCTTATTAAGGTGATAAAATACTTGTTATTACTGTCATAAAATACTTCACATCACTGCAATTAAATACTTCATTTTACTGCAATTAAATACTTCACATTACTCTAATTAAATACTTGTAAACACAATCTAGAAGCAACAATTCAACATCATCAAATGAAATAAAAGGACAGCCTCAATACAAGTGTAACAATACTGCAGTAAATCAAACGTGTACTTTGAATCCTGACGTACCTGCAGGAAGTTCTGACTGGCGCTGATGAGAGCCAGTTGAGCGCTCGGACTGTCGGGCTGAGACTGACTCCCTCGGACTCCCTGGACCAGCTGTGGGATCTGATCCGCCACCATCTGCATGTCCAACATGAGAGCAGATCGTAAGTTAAAGTAATACTTACTTAAGTACACGATCATAGCAGCATTTGAACGAGTGAACGACAGAAGCGTCTTCAGCGAGAGTTGACAAGTGTGTTCACAGGTGTGTTGACAAGTGTGTTCACAGGTGTGTTGACAAGTGTGTTCACAGGTGTGTTCACAAGTGTGTTCACAAGTGTGTTGACAAGTGTGTTCACATGTGTGTTCACAGGTGTGTGACAGGTGTGTGACAGGTGTGTGACAGGTGTGTGACAGGTGTGTACACAGGTGTGTGACAGGTGTGTGACAGGTGTGTGACAGGTGTGTGACAGGTGTGTGACAGGTGTGTGACAGGTGTGTGACAGGTGTGTGACAGGTGTGTTCACAGGTGTGTACACAGGTGTGTGACAGGTGTGTGACAGGTGTGTGACAGGTGTGTGACAGGTGTGTGACAGGTGTGTGACAGGTGTGTTCACCTTGCAGCTCTGGACCAGCTGCTGCTGAGCTGCCAGGTTCTTGTTGGACGAGGCGGCATGTTGAGCAGCGGCGATGGTTTGAGTCGCTGCTGCTGCTGCTTGTTTGGCTGCATTCTGAGGACGAGACAATCATCAGTTGTGTTATTTTTATATTTAATATATATAATAATATATATATATATAATATGTTGTCATTTCTTATGGCAAACGAATGTCAATAATGAACGAACACAGGAGACGACGATCGTTTCCAAGTACCGTATTTTCCGGACTGTGTCAGTTTTCTTCATAGTTTGTCCGGAGGTGAGATTATACTCTGGAGCGACTTATGTGTGAAATTATTACCACATTATTATATCATTTCACATGTTATTCTCACACTAAACCACCAGAGGGCGCTCTAGGCCTGTGTTGATCATTTCCACGTAGAAGAGGAAGCATCTTCTACCTCCGGAGTTAGTTAGTTGTTTAAAAGTGACACGAGGATGAAGAGTTATTTGGAGTTACACGGATGGTTTGGTAAACTAGTTAGTTATTGATGCTATAGTTCTCTGAATAACTCTTCATATGTTATGTTAACATACCAGGTTCTCACTTCATGTAACGTAACATTATTCTGTTGTTGCCTCTAGTTTTATTTTTAATTCTCTTTCAAGATCACATGTCTGTTCTTGGATTTTATCAAATCAATTTCCCCCAAAAATGCGACTTATACTCCAGTGCGACTTATATATGTTTTTACTTCTTTATTATGCATTTTATGTCTGGAGCGACTCGTGCTCCGGAGACACTTATAGTCCAGAGAATACAGTAAACATTTTATTCTCCTTCACTTTGATTGTTTTTCAAAAGGACTTGATTTTCAGGTTCAATGTTAGTTTTCCTCTCGAGGGAGAATAACCCAGAAAACGATTTTGTTCTTGACGATGAAAGGGTTAAAGTTCACCTCCAGCTTGTTGACGAGACGCTTCTTGATGGCGTTCTGCGCGGCGGCGTTGGTGGCCATCCTCAGACCTTCTGCTGCCTCGCGGAGCTTCTGCTGCTGCTCCTCGCTGTCGGGGTTCGCGGCCGCGCCCTGAGACATCCGCAGGTGAGACGCCGACCCTCGTGAAGGTCGGGGCGCGACTCACCTTGGCGGCCTCCACCATCCTGGCGGTGGCGTCGGCGAGCAGCTTGGCGGCCGACAGCAGCTTGCGGGAGTTCTCCAGGTCGGACTCGCCCTCGGCGTCCATCTTGATGGCGTTGACCAGGTCGGAGGTGGCCTGAGCCAGGATGCGAGCCTGACGGACCATCTCGCCTGCGGGGGTGAAGCACGGATTAGAACCAGCACCTCTGAATCGGAGTCCATGGTTCTCAGAAGGAAAAAAAAAAAGTCTGTATCCTTTACTGCCCCTAGTGGAGAAGATCCAGTATCTCGGGGTTTGTTCACGAGTGAGGGAAGAATGAAGTGTGAGCTTGACAAGAGTCAGAAGTTATGCACTGATCTGTGTTGGTGAAAAGAGAGCTGAGCCAGAAGGCAAAGCTCTCAGTTTAATAGGCAAAAAACGACGTCTCGTTCAACACCTGTGATCACGAGTGGTGAGTAGTAATAGTGTAGTAACAAGTATATATGTGTAGTATTGTCCAGTACTTGACTCTGGTGTTGTGATAGTGTAGTAACAAGTATATATGTGTAGTATTGTCCAGTACTTGACTCTGGTGTTGTGATAGTGTAGTAACAAGTATATATATGTGTAGTATTGTCCAGTACTTGACTCTGGTGTTGTGATAGTGTAGTAACAAGTATATATATGTGTATAATTGTCCAGTACTTGACTCTGGTGTTGTGATAGTGTAGTAACAAGTATATATATGTGTAGTATTGTCCAGTACTTGACTCTGGTG
This sequence comes from Callionymus lyra, assembly GCF_982586985.1. Lineage (NCBI taxonomy): Eukaryota > Metazoa > Chordata > Actinopteri > Syngnathiformes > Callionymidae > Callionymus > Callionymus lyra. The sequence continues at coordinate 1,992,026 of NC_141822.1, read as the reverse complement.
TTGTGATAGTGTAGTAACAAGTATATATGTGTAGTATTGTCCAGTACTTGACTCTGGTGTTGTGATAGTGTAGTAACAAGTATATATGTGTAGTATTGTCCAGTACTTGACTCTGGTGTTGTGATAGTGTAGTAACAAGTATATATGTGTAGTATTGTCCAGTACTTGACTCTGGTGTTATGATAGTGTAGTAACAAGTATATATGTGTAGTATTGTCCAGTACTTGACTCTGGTGTTATGATAGTGTAGTAACAAGTATATATGTGTAGTATTGTCCAGTACTTGACTCTGGTGTTGTGATAGTGTAGTAACAAGTATATATATGTAGTATTGTCCAGTACTTGACTCTGGTGTTGTGATAGTGTAGTAACACGTATATATGTGTAGTATTGTCCAGTACTTGACTCTGGTGTTATGATAGTGTAGTAACAAGTATATATGTGTAGTATTGTTGAGTACTTGACTCTGGTGTTGTGATAGTGTAGTAACAAGTATATATGTGTATTATTGTCCAGTACTTGACTCTGGTGTTGTGATAGTGTAGTAACAAGGATATATGTGTAGTATTGTCCAGTACTTGACTCTGGTGTTGTAGTATTTACAGACCACATGACTCTTGAAGTCGTAACTACTTTCATTTGTTTTCAAACCAAAATATGTCCAAACATCAGCTTTAAAAGCTGCTGGACTCACTGTATCCTCTTGTCCTCAGTCATCATTCTTCCTTTAGCTGCGAAGGACGTAACGACTGCTGCCATCTAGAGGCCGGAGGTTTCATTGCAACAATTATTTATAATAAGGCGTTTATTATGAAAATAAAAAATGTTTTCATATATATTAAAAACATAATAATTTAATTTTATATACAAATTAATTGAAAAATAAACCATAAATAGGATTTGAATTCTACATATAAAATAAAAATAAAATTTATAACATAAATATCGAGTCGGTTTTATCGAAAATATATTGAAGTGTTTTTGAGTCACTAGTGTTGGTCGAGACTCAAAGAACGAGACGTAAAGAAAGTACTTTCTCGAGATACGAGTCCTGGAGAAACATCTGACCATCTTCACCAGGACTTCATGCTCCAGAGGGAGGAGATCATGGGTCAGACCAGCTCGGGGTCCTCCTGCTGAAGCTACTCACCCCCTGGACCCCAGAAGCTCTGCACTGACCTGCGTCTCCCATGGAGCTGAAGATGTTCTCCGTGACGTCCAGGATGCGGTCAGTGGCCTCTCCGTGGCGCCCGATGGGGTACCCCCCGCTGGCGTACTGCTTGATGTGCTGCAGCAGCTCGTTCAGGGCCTGAGTGACGCCGGTGGCGGCGACGCCCACCTGCTTGAGGAGCCCCTCGTCCTGCGTGGCCCCCTGAGACGCCTCCACGCAGCCCTCCACAGACTTGGCCACCAGCTTGCCCGCCTCGATGAGCTGCTCCTGGCACACGGGCGAGCTGATGGTCGGCGCCACCACCTGGACGGAGGACCGCACTGAGCCACAGGAACCTCTCGGGGTCAAGGGTCAGCGGGGGGGTCGGGGGTCACTCACCCGGGTGCAGGCCACCAGCTGAGACGTGGACAGAGCGCACTGAGTGGCAGCAGCGATGACGCGGTTCTGCTGCGTCGAGTCCTCGCTCTTCTGGGCCACGTTCTTGGCTTTGAGGACCAGAGCAGCTGCAGCGTTTGCTACTGCCTTAGCCAAGTGCATTAGCATGTCCTACACAACACAAACACACAACACAAACACACAACAGTTACACACACATCACTAACATCAGTGCATTAGCATGTCCTACACAACACAAACACACAACACAAACACACAACAGTTACACACACATCACTAACATCAGTGCATTAGCATGTCCTACACAACACAAACACACAACACAAACACACAACAGTTACACACATCACTAACATCAGTGCATTAGCATGTCCTACACGACACAAACACACAACACAAACACACATCAGTTACACACACATCACTAACATCAGTGCATTAGCATGTCCTACACAACACAAACACACAACACAAACACACAATAGTTACACACACATCACTAACATCAGTGCATTAGCATGTCCTACACAACACAAACACACACATCAGTTACACAAACATCAGTTACACAAACATCAGTTACACAAACATCAGTTACACACACATCACTTGATACTGTCATTTTAATAATTTAAAATTAAATGTTTTAATTTCAATATTTATTCATTCATAGTCTTTTAATTCAATATAAATGTTATAATCGAGTCTCCAGACTAAAGCAACAGATCACAGAGATACTGATCAAACTCTCAGCCAATCATGTGACTCACAGACGATCATGTGACTCACAGACGATCATGTGACTCACAGACGATCATGTGACGCTCGTGTAACTTTCATACCAACATTTTATATTTAATTTAAAGACTTCAAATAAAAAATATTGATTGTGTTTATAAGTTATTAAGTTGTTATAAGTTATTAACAGGTTATTATCAAGTCATTATAGTCATAATGATTCCAAAGATCAAATGAAAAGTGAAAGATGACAAAGAAGGAGAAGAACGTCTGATTGAACTTCCATCACCTGAAGAATTACATTGAAGTCGTTTCTCAGATTTATCTTTGATTTGATGACGATTTCAAGTCAAACTTTCTCAGAACTTTTTTAAAAAATACACAGTTTCTGATCAATTATTTGTTGAACTTCATCTTGAACTTATCTTTAGTTCAGTTTTGAATGTGTGTCATGTGATCATTTAAGTGTCATCTGATCATTTAAGGGTGTCATGTGATCATTTAAGGATGCCATGTGTTCATTTAAAGGTGTCATGTGATCATTTAAGTGTGTCATGTGATCATTTAAGTGTGTCATGTGACCATTTAAGGGTGTCATGTGTTCATTTAAGTGCGTCATGTGTTCATTTAAGGGTGACATGTGTTCATTTAAGGGTGTCATGTGTTCTTTTAAAAGTGTCATGTGATCATATAAGTGTGTCATGTGACCATTTAAGGTGTCGTGTTATCATTTAAGGGTGTCATGTGACCATTTAAGGGTGTCATGTGTTAATTTAAGTGTGTCACATGACCATTTAAGGGTGTCATGTGTTCATTTAAGTGTCATGTGATCATTTAAGGGTGTCATGTGTTCATTTAAGTGTGTCATGTGTTCATTTAAGGGTGTCATGTGTTCATTTTAGGGTGTCATGTGTTCTTTTAAAAGTGTCATGTGATCATATAAGTGTGTCATGTGACCATTTAAGGGTGTCATGTGTTCATTTAAGTGTCATGTGATCATTTAAGTGTGTCATGTGTTCATTTAAGTGTGTCATGTGTTAATTTAAGGGTGTCATGTTTACATGCGTGTCATGTGATCATTTAAGGGTGTCATGTGTTCATTTAAGTGTCATGTGATCATTTAAGTGTGTCATGTGTTCATTTAAGTGTGTCATGTGTTAATTTAAGGGTGTCATGTTTACATGCGTGTCATGTGATCATTTAAGGGGGTCATGTGTTCATTTAAGTGTCATGTGATCATTTAAGTGTGTCATGTGTTCATTTAAGTGTGTCATGTGTTAATTTAAGGGTGTCATGTTTACATGCGTGTCATGTGATCATTTAAGGGTGTCATGTGTTCATTTAAGGGTGTCATGTGTTCTTTTAAAAGTGTCATGTCATCATATAAGTGTGTCATGTGACCATTTAAGGGTGTCATGTGTTCATTTAAGGGTGTAATGTGTTCATTTAAGGGTGTCATGTGTTCTTTTAAAAGTGTCATGT
>NC_141822.1:1975739-1983239 GCF_982586985.1 Callionymus lyra | reverse complement strand
AACATCAGACGAGAACATGGTTGAGACGAGGAACATCAGACGAGGAACATGAGACGAGAACATGGTTGAGACGAGGAAACATGAGACGAGGACACATGAGACGAGGACACATGAGACGAGGAACATCAGAGGAACATGAGACAAGGAACATCAGAGGAGGAACATGAGACGAGGAACATCAGAGGAGGAACATGAGACGAGTACATCAGACGAGGAACATCAGAGGAACATGAGACGAGGAAAATCAGAGGAACATGAGACGAGAACATGGTTGAGACGAGGAACATGAGACGAGGAACATGAGACGAGGAACATCAGAGGAACATGAGACGAGGAACATCAGAGGAGGAACATGAGACGAGTACATCAGACGAGGAACATCAGAGGAACATGAGACGAGGAACATCAGAGGAACATGAGACGAGGAACATCAGAGAACGAACATGAGATGAGGAACATCAGAGGAGGAACATGAGATGAGGAACATGAGACGAGGAACATGAGACGAGGACACATGAGACGAGGAACATCAGACGAGGAACATCAGACGAGGACACATCAGACGAGAACATGGTTGAGACGAGGACACATGAGACGAGGAACATGAGACGAGGAACATCAGAGGAACATCAGAGGAACATGAGACGAGGAACATCAGAGGAGGAACATCAGAGGAACATGAGACGAGGAACATCAGACGAGGAAAATCAGAGGAACATGAGACGAGAACATGGTTGAGACGAGGAACATCAGAGGAACATGAGACGAGGAACATCAGAGGAACATGAGACGAGGAACATCAGAGAACGAACATGAGATGAGGAACATCAGAGGAGGAACATGAGATGAGGAACATGAGACGAGGACACATGAGACGAGGAACATCAGACGAGGAACATCAGACGAGGACACATCAGACGAGAACATGGTTGAGACGAGGACACATGAGACGAGGAACATGAGACGAGGAACATCAGAGGAACATGAGACGAGGAACATCAGAGGAACATGAGACGAGGAACATCAGAGGAGGAACATCAGAGGAACATGAGACGAGGAACATCAGAGGAGGAACATCAGAGGAACATGAGACGAGGAACATCAGAGGAGGAACATGAGACAAGGAACATCAGAGGAGGAACATGAGACGAGTACATCAGACGAGGAACATCAGAGGAACATGAGACGAGGAACATCAGACGAGGAAAATCAGAGGAACATGAGACGAGAACATGGTTGAGACGAGGAACATGAGACGAGGAACATCAGAGGAACATGAGACGAGGAACATCAGAGGAACATGAGACGAGGAACATCAGAGGAGGAACATGAGACGAGTACATCAGATGAGGAACATCAGAGGAACATGAGACGAGGAACATCAGAGGAACATGAGACGAGGAACATCAGAGAACGAACATGAGATGAGGAACATCAGAGGAGGAACATGAGATGAGGAACATCAGACGAGGAACATCAGACGAGGAACATCAGACGAGGACACATGAGACGAGGAACATCAGACGAGGAACATGAGACGAGGAACATCAGAGGAGGAACGTGAGATGAGGAACATGAGACAAGGAACATCAGAGGAGGAACATGAGACGAGGAACATCAGAGGAGGAACATGAGACAAGACATGAGACGAGGAACATGAGACAAAAACATGAGACGAGTACATCAGACGAAGAACATCAGAGGAGGAACATGAGATGAGGAACATCAGAGGAGGAACATGAGACAAGACATGAGACGAGGAACATGAGACGAGGAACATGAGACGAGGAACATGAGACGAGGAACATGGTTGAGACGAGGAACATCAGAGGAACATGAGACGAGGAACATCAGAGGAACATGAGACGAGGAACATGAGAGGAACATCAGAGGAACATCAGAGGAACATCAGAGGAGCACCTACCAGGGGAGGCATGTGTCCTCGGTGCATCTGACCGCTGGTCACATGCTGCTTGGCCTGAGGCATCAAACCCATCTGGAAACTCTCTGGACCTCCAGCTCCTGAACGCATGATGGCAGGAAGAGCCACGGATCCGGTCTCCACCTTCCCCACCCTGTTGAACTGTTGCTGCAGCACCGTGGACCTGCAGGAGTCAAACACTCGTGGATTCAAACACTAGATCCACCATGGAAGTATTTCTACGACACGACATTGTAACAGTTTGTGTCTAAACCAGAAGGATGTGTCTCGCCTGCAGTTCATACAACACTCTTCTGAGCCGCTCTAGTAGAAGAACTCACATTTCTCCTTCAAACTCTTCACTGGCCGCTCTAGTAGAAGAACTCACATTTCTCCTTCAAACTCTTCACTGGCTGCTCTAGTAGAAGAACTCACATTTCTCCTTCAAACTCTTCACTGGCTGCTCTAGTAGAAGAACTCACATTTCTCCTTCAAACTCTTCACTGGCTGCTCTAGTAGAAGAACTCACATTTCTCCTTCAAACTCTTCACTGGCTGCTCTAGTAGAAGAACTCACATTTCTCCTTCAAACTCTTCACTGGCTGCTCTAGTAGAAGAACTCACATTTCTCCTTCAAACTCTTCACTGGCTGCTCTAGTAGAAGAACTCACATTTCTCCTTCAAACTCTTCACTGGCTGCTCTAGTAGAAGAACTCACATTTCTCCTTCAAACTCTTCACTGGCTGCTCTAGTAGAAGAACTCACATTTCTCCTTCAAACTCTTCACTGGCTGCTCTAGTAGAAGAACTCACATTTCTCCTTCAAACTCTTCTGAGCCGCTCTAGTAGAAGAACTCACATTTCTCCTTCAAACTCTTCACTGGCTGCTCTAGTAGAAGAACTCACATTTCTCCTTCAAACTCTTCCCTGGCTGCTCTAGTAGAAGAACTCACATTTCTTCTTCAAACTCTTCACTGGCTGCTCTAGTAGAAGAACTCACATTTCTCCTTCAAACTCTTCACTGGCTGCTCTAGTAGAAGAACTCACATTTCTCCTTCAAACTCTTCACTGGCCGCTCTAGTAGAAGAACTCACATTTCTCCTTCAAACTCTTCACTGGCCGCTCTAGTAGAAGAACTCACATTTCTCCTTCAAACTCTTCACTGGCTGCTCTAGTAGAAGAACTCACATTTCTCCTTCAAACTCTTCACTGGCTGCTCTAGTAGAAGAACTCACATTTCTCCTTCAAACTCTTCCCTGGCTGCTCTAGTAGAAGAACTCACATTTCTTCTTCAAACTCTTCACTGGCTGCTCTAGTAGAAGAACTCACATTTCTCCTTCAAACTCTTCACTGGCTGCTCTAGTAGAAGAACTCACATTTCTCCTTCAAACTCTTCACTGGCTGCTCTAGTAGAAGAACTCACATTTCTCCTTCAAACTCTTCACTGGCTGCTCTAGTAGAAGAACTCACATTTCTCCTTCAAACTCTTCACTGGCTGCTCTAGTAGAAGAACTCACATTTCTTCTTCAAACTCTTCACTGGCTGCTCTAGTAGAAGAACTCACATTTCTCCTTCAAACTCTTCACTGGCCGCTCTAGTAGAAGAACTCACATTTCTCCTTCAAACTCTTCACTGGCCGCTCTAGTAGAAGAACTCACATTTCTCCTTCAAACTCTTCACTGGCTGCTCTAGTAGAAGAACTCACATTTCTCCTTCAAACTCTTCACTGGCTGCTCTAGTAGAAGAACTCACATTTCTCCTTCAAACTCTTCCCTGGCTGCTCTAGTAGAAGAACTCACATTTCTTCTTCAAACTCTTCACTGGCTGCTCTAGTAGAAGAACTCACATTTCTCCTTCAAACTCTTCACTGGCTGCTCTAGTAGAAGAACTCACATTTCTCCTTCAAACTCTTCACTGGCTGCTCTAGTAGAAGAACTCACATTTCTCCTTCAAACTCTTCACTGGCTGCTCTAGTAGAAGAACTCACATTTCTCCTTCAAACTCTTCACTGGCTGCTCTAGTAGAAGAACTCACATTTCTCCTTCAAACTCTTCACTGGCTGCTCTAGTAGAAGAACTCACATTTCTCCTTCAAACTCTTCACTGGCTGCTCTAGTAGAAGAACTCACATTTCTCCTTCAAACTCTTCCCTGGCTGCTCTAGTAGAAGAACTCACATTTCTTCTTCAAACTCTTCACTGGCTGCTCTAGTAGAAGAACTCACATTTCTCCTTCAAACTCTTCACTGGCTGCTCTAGTAGAAGAACTCACATTTCTCCTTCAAACTCTTCACTTCCTTCAGGCTCGTTTTAAAATCCTGTTTATCTTGATCTTTTAAGTATATATTTTATTGAGTATTGTTTTGATTGTTGTCACTTTTCAAATGTTGAAACTCTTTCATTCAATTTAATTTTAGTTACACTAGTTTGTTCACCGGTGAGTTTGTACAGTTGAACAAATTAATTTAGATTAAACATGAGTTGAGTTTATGTCAATTTAATAATTCTATATATTTTAAACTAATGTTTTCATTTGGAATCTTTTAAACTATGTTCAGCAGACGATCACGTGACACGATGATACTTTTTATATTGAACTGAAAATACTATAAAATAAAAAAATATTGAATTTATAAATGTTGTTTTTTTAATAGAATATAAAACATTTCTTGTAAAAATTGCTGATTGAGTTCTTCCTCTGACACGAAGTACCAACAGAAGTACTTGAAAGAAAAACTCCTACTTCTTAGGCGACACAGAATCCTCCAGCATCGTGGACTCCTCGTCTCCCTCCAGACCGAAGTGATCTTTGCTCTTTTTCTGCGGACGCACAACAACTTGTCGTCACTGTTGTCGTCACTGTTGTCGTCACTGTTGTCGTCACTGTTCTCGTCACTGTTGTCGTCATGTTGTCGTCATGTTCTCGTCACCGTTGTCGTCACCGTTGTCGTCACTGTTGTCGTCACTGTTGTCGTCACTGTTGTCGTCACTGTTCTCGTCACTGTTGTCGTCATGTTGTCGTCATGTTCTCGTCACTGTTGTCGTCATGTTCTCGTCATGTTGTCGTCACCGATGTCGTCACTGTTGTCGTCACTGTTGTCGTCATGTTGTCGTCATGTTGTCGTCATGTTGTCGTCATGTTCTCGTCACTGTTGTCGTCATGTTCTCGTCACCGATGTCGTCATGTTCTCGTCACCGATGTCGTCATGTTCTCGTCATGTTCTCGTCACCGATGTCGTCATGTTGTCGTCATGTTCTCGTCACTGTTGTCGTCACCGTTGTCGTCATGTTGTCGTCATGTTCTCGTCACCGATGTCGTCATGTTGTCGTCATGTTGTCGTCATGTTGTCGTCATGTTGTTGTCATGTTGTCGTCATGTTCTCGTCACTGTTGTCGTCATGTTGTCGTCATGTTGTCGTCACTGTTCTCGTCATGTTGTCGTCATGTTGTCGTCATGTTGTCGTCATGTTCTCGTCACCGTTGTCGTCACCGTTGTCGTCATGTTGTCGTCATGTTCTCGTCACCGATGTCGTCATGTTGTCGTCATGTTGTCGTCATGTTGTCGTCATGTTGTTGTCATGTTGTCGTCATGTTCTCGTCACTGTTGTCGTCATGTTGTCGTCATGTTGTCGTCACTGTTCTCGTCATGTTGTCGTCATGTTGTCGTCATGTTGTCGTCATGTTGTCGTCATGTTGTCGTCATGTTGTCGTCATGTTGTCGTCATGTTGTCGTCATGTTCTCGTCACTGTTGTCGTCATGTTGTCGTCATGTTGTCGTCACTGTTCTCGTCATGTTGTCGTCATGTTGTCGTCATGTTGTCGTCATGTTCTCGTCACTGTTGTCGTCATGTTGTCGTCATGTTCTCGTCACTGTTGTCGTCATGTTGTCGTCATGTTCTCGTCACTGTTGTCGTCATGTTGTCGTCATGTTCTCGTCACTGTTGTCGTCATGTTCTCGTCATGTTGTCGTCACCGATGTCGTCATGTTGTCGTCATGTTCTCGTCACTGTTGTCGTCATGTTGTCGTCATGTTGTCGTCATGTTGTCGTCATGTTGTCGTCATGTTGTCGTCATGTTGTTGTCATGTTGTCGTCATGTTCTCGTCACTGTTGTCGTCATGTTGTCGTCATGTTGTCGTCACTGTTCTCGTCATGTTGTCGTCATGTTGTCGTCATGTTCTCGTCACTGTTGTCGTCATGTTGTCGTCATGTTGTCGTCACTGTTCTCGTCATGTTGTCGTCATGTTGTCGTCATGTTGTCGTCATGTTGTCGTCATGTTGTCGTCATGTTGTCGTCATGTTGTCGTCATGTTGTCGTCATGTTCTCGTCACTGTTGTCGTCATGTTGTCGTCATGTTGTCGTCACTGTTCTCGTCATGTTGTCGTCATGTTGTCGTCATGTTGTCGTCATGTTCTCGTCACTGTTGTCGTCATGTTGTCGTCATGTTCTCGTCACTGTTGTCGTCATGTTGTCGTCATGTTCTCGTCACTGTTGTCGTCATGTTCTCGTCATGTTCTCGTCACTGTTGTCGTCATGTTCTCGTCATGTTGTCGTCACCGATGTCGTCATGTTGTCGTCATGTTCTCGTCACTGTTGTCGTCATGTTGTCGTCATGTTGTCGTCATGTTGTCGTCATGTTGTCGTCATGTTGTCGTCATGTTGTTGTCATGTTGTCGTCATGTTCTCGTCACTGTTGTCGTCATGTTGTCGTCATGTTGTCGTCACTGTTCTCGTCATGTTGTCGTCATGTTGTCGTCATGTTCTCGTCACTGTTGTCGTCATGTTGTCGTCATGTTGTCGTCACTGTTCTCGTCATGTTGTCGTCATGTTGTCGTCATGTTGTCGTCACCGATGTCGAACCGATGTCGAACGTGTGTAACTCACCTTCTTCAGGATGATGTCGATGTACCCGGCGATGAGTTGTGCGATCTGCTCGCCCTCCGTCGTCTGCACAGAGTAGTAGCCGTCCTGATAGTCGCCGAAGTCCTGCAGGACGAGCGACAGTCGCCGGGTCAGATCTGAGTCTCAAGGTCTGAGTCTCAAGGTCTGAGTCTCAAGGTCGTTTGGAGGTCGTTTGAAGATGATTTCAGACACGAATCAAAAACACGAATCAACCTCTACATGAGCGACAGAATCCCTGAAAACCTTCTCAGTAAAAAAGTATTTTAGAGTTAAAGAGGAACCAGTGATGTGAACGACATAAGAAGAACAAGATGATACGACAACATTAAAAAAAAGTTCATTTTGATTTTAAAAATCATTTAAATGTAACTTAACTCAGTAAATAATACAAACATGTGTAAAGGTTTGATTCTGGATTAACAAGGCCATGGTTTAGATTTCAATAGTGTGTATTTTTTATTTATTTTGTTCACGTTTGTGTTGCGATTAAACCTCCGGCCTCTAGATGGCAGCAGTCGTTACGTCCTCCACAGCTAAAGGAAGAATGATGACTGAGGACGAGAGGATACAGTGAGTCCAGCAGCTTTTAAAGCTGATTTTTGGACATATTTTGGTTTGAAAACAAATAGAAAGTAGTTACGACTTCGTCAAGAGTCATGTGGTCTGTAAATACTACAACACC
>NC_141822.1:1875739-1973239 GCF_982586985.1 Callionymus lyra | reverse complement strand
ATGTTGACACTTCTCCAATCAGCTGCAGCTTCACTAACATGTTCTTCTGTGAGTGTGTAGTTCAATAAAGTTGTTGTTATAGTAACACAACATCAAACATGTTGGAGTCATGTGACTGAACTGATGACATCATCACTCTCTGAACCTCTTTGATGTCCGTGTTAGTGTCAGGTAAAGTCAGATGTCAAGTGTCTGTCAATCAAGTGGCAGGATGATAGATGATGTGTAGATCACGTGGATCATGAGTGACAGTGACACACACGTCATGTTCTCACCTTGACCAGGAAGAAGGAGACGCCGTAGGTCTTCAGGGACCGGGCGTGCTTGACGTAGCTGACCTTGGCCTCGATCTCCGTCATGTTCATGAAGCCCTTGTGTTCCTGTGAAGGTCATCAGGTCACCAACGGATCACGTGACTCTGGAGACGTCGATCAAAGTTTACCTGGAAGATCTTCTTCTCTCCTTTGTGCTTGATGTATTCTTTGGGAAGAAACTCTTTCATACTGTCGGGAGAAGCTCTTCGTTAGTTTCAAGAAGAACGTGAAGAAGGAGGTGAAGAAGGAGGTGAAGAAGAAGATGTAGAAGGAGGTGAAGAAGAAGATGTAGAAGGAGGTGAAGAAGAAGGTGAAGAAGAAGATGTAGAAGAAGGTGAAGAAGAAGTTTTAGAAGAAAGGTGAAGAAGAAGGTGAAGAAGAACGTGAAGAAGGAGGTGAAGAAGAACGTGTAGAAGAACGTGAGGAAGAATGTGAGGAAGAACGTGAAGAAGAACATGAAGAAGAACGTGAAGAAGAACGTGAAGAAGGAGGTGAAGAAGAACGTGAAGAGAACGTGAAGAAGGAGGTGAAGAGAACGTGAAGAAGAACGTGAAGAAGAACGTGAAGAGAACGTGAAGAAGGAGGTGAAGAAGAACGTGAAGAGAACGTGAAGAAGAACGTGTAGAAGAACGTGAGGAAGAACGTGAGGAAGAACGTGAGGAAGAACGTGAAGAAGAACGTGAAGAAGAACGTGAAGAAGAACGTGAAGAAGAACGTGAAGAAGAACGTGAAGAAGAACGTGAGGAAGAACGTGAAGAAGAACGTGAAGAAGAACGTGAAGAAGAACGTGAAGAAGAACGTGAAGAAGAACGTGAAGAAGAACGTGAGGAAGAACGTGAGGAAGAACGTGAGGAAGAACGTGAGGAAGAACGTGAAGAAGAACATGAAGAAGAACGTGAAGAAGAACTTGAAGAAGAACGTGAGGAAGAACGTGTAGAAGAACGCGTAGAAGAACGTGAGGAAGAACGTGAGGAAGAACGTGAAGAAGAACATGAAGAAGAACGTGAAGAAGAACGTAAAGAATGTGAAGAAGAACGTGAAGAAGAACGTGAAGAAGAACGTGAAGAAGAACGTAAAGAATGTGAAGAAGAACGTGAAGAAGAACGTGAGGAAGAACGTGAAGAAGAACGTAAAGAATGTGAAGAAGAACGTGAAGAAGAACATGAAGAAGAACGTAAAGAATGTGAAGAAGAACGTGAAGAGAACGTGAAGAAGAACGTAAAGAATGTGAAGAAGAACGTGAAGAGAACGTGAAGAAGAACGTGAGGAAGAACGTGAAGAAGAACGTGAGGAAGAACCTGAAGAAGAACGTGAAGAAGAACGTGAAGAAGAACGTAAAGAATGTGAAGAAGAACGTGAAGAAGACCGTGAAGAAGAAAGTGAAGAAGAACGTGAAGAAGAACGTGAAGAAGAACGTGAAGAAGAACATGAAGAAACTGTAGAAGAACGTGAAGAAGAACGTGAAGAAGAAAGTGAAGAAGAACGTGAAGAAGAACGTGAAGAAGAACGTGAAGAAGAACGTGAAGAAGAACATGAAGAAGAACGTGAAGAAGAACGTGGAGAAGAACGTGAAGAAGAAAGTGAAGAAGAACGTGAAGAAGAACGTGAAGAAGAACGTGAAGAAGAAAGTGAAGAAGAACGTGAAGAAGAACGTGAAGAAGAACATGAAGAAACTGTAGAAGAACGTGAAGAAGAACGTGAAGAAGAAAGTGAAGAAGAACGTGAAGAAGAACGTGAAGAAGAACGTGAAGAAGAATGTGAAGAAGAACGTGAAGAAGAACATGAAGAAGAACGTGAAGAAGAACGTGGAGAAGAACGTGAAGAAGAAAGTGAAGAAGAACGTGAAGAAGAACGTGAAGAAGAACGTGAAGAAGAAAGTGAAGAAGAACGTGAAGAAGAACATGAAGAAGAACGTTAAGAAGAACGTGAAGAAGAACATGAAGAAACTGTAGAAGAACGTGAAGAAGAACGTGAAGAAGAAAGTGAAGAAGAACGTGAATAAGAACGTGAAGAAGAACATGAAGAAGAACGCGAAGAAGAACGTGGAGAAGAACGCGAAGAAGAACGTGGAGAAGAACGTGAAGAAGAACATGAAGAAGAACGCGAAGAAGAACGTGGAGAAGAACGCGAAGAAGAACGTGGAGAAGAACGTGGAGAATGTGAAGAAGAACATGAAGAAGAACCGACGACGACACTCACTCCAGGAATCCAGGCTTGTGTTTGGTCTCGTTGTGATCGCCGAACTGGATCTGACACTGGTATCCAGCGAACAGACAGGCCTTGTCGAAGGAAACTGGATGAGACCCGTTCAGGATGTCATCGCGGGCCTACAAACACACACACACACACACACACACACACACACACACACACACACACACACACACACACACACACACACACACACACACACACACACACACACACACACACACACACACACACACACACACACACACACACACACACACACACAGAAGAATCAAGAATCAAGCATCTCTCACGATACACTCGACTACTACTGACTTGATCAATGATGAGACAATAAAACGTGTGTTGTTGTTGCTGGTGTGACACGTGTGTTTCTGCTGGTGTGACACGTGTGTTTCTGCTGGTGTGACACGTGTGTTGTTGTTTCTGCTGGTGTGACTAGTGTGTTTCTGCTGGTGTGACACGTGTGTTTCTGCTGGTGTGACACATGTGTTTCTGCTGGTGTGACACGTGTGTTTCTGCTGGTGTGACACGTGTGTTTCTGCTGGTGTGACACGTGTGTTTCTGCTGGTGTGACACGTGTGTTTCTGCTGGTGTGACACGTGTGTTGTTGTTTCTGCTGGTGTGACACGTGTGTTTCTGCTGGTGTGACACGTGTGTTTCTGCTGGTGTGACACGTGTGTTGTTGTTTCTGCTGGTGTGACTAGTGTGTTTCTGCTGGTGTGACACGTGTGTTTCTGCTGGTGTGACACGCGTGTTTCTGCTGGTGTGACACGTGTGTTTCTGCTGGTGTGACACGTGTGTTTCTGCTGGTGTGACACGTGTGTTTCTGCTGGTGTGACACGTGTGTTTCTGCTGGTGTGACACGCGTGTTTCTGCTGGTGTGACACGTGTGTTTCTGCTGGTGTGACACGTGTGTTTCTGCTGGTGTGACACGTGTGTTTCTGCTGGTGTGACACGCGTGTTGTGACACAGGTGGGTGGAGGTCACGGACGCACCTGCACATACAGCAGGTTCAGCTGCACAGGATCTCTTGAGTCCACGTTCTGATCCGAGTAGAAGAACTTCCTCCGGAGCAGCAACATCTCCGTCTCCTCCACGCCTTGTTCACGCAGCGTCCTGCCGTGATCCAACCAGTTGACTGGAGCGCCGTCACATGACACGTGAAGTTAGCATCAGTGACATGACAACTATCAAAGTTTTTTAAATTCAATAGTTTTTATATAGAAAGTTTGAATAAATATTAAATAAATAAATAAAATAAAAAATAATAAATAAATATTCTTAATTTAATAAAAATTCAAATGTTTTGTATTTTTTAATTGTTGGAACGACATGATGATGAAGTTCTTACGCTCGTCGTCCGTGTGCAGCTTCTGCTTCAGCTTCTCCATCTTCTTGTCGTCCCTCAGCAGCGTCTTGTCTCTCTTCAACGTGCCGGTCGTCTCCTCCTTCTTCTCCTCCAGGATGTCTCGCACCAGCGAGTACTCGTCGTAGTTGGTGATGCCTGAAGAACACGCGTGTCAACATCTCTTCTCGGACATGTGGACACGCGTGTCAAACATCTCTTCTCGGACATGTGGACACGCGTGTCAAACATCTCTTCTCGGACATGTGGACACGCGTGTCAAACATCTCTTCTCGGACATGTGGACACGCGTGTCAAACATCTCTTCTCGGACATGTGGACACGCGTGTCAAACATCTCTTCTCGGACATGTGGACAAGCGTGTCAAACATCTCTTCTCGGACATGTGGACACGCGTGTCAAACATCTCTTCTCGGACATGTGGACACGCGTGTCAAATATCTCCTCTCGGACCCGCGGACAAGCGTGTAAACGTCTCCTCTCGGACACGCGTGTCAACATCTCCTCTCGGACCCGCGGACAAGCGTGTAAACGTCTCCTCTCGGACATGCGTGTCAACGTCTCCTCTCGGACCCGCGGACAAGCGTGTCAACATCTCCTCTCGGACACGCGTGTCAACATCTCCTCTCGGACACGCGTGTCAACATCTCCTCTCGGACACGCGTGTCAACATCTCCTCTCGGACACGCGTGTCAACATCTCCTCTCGGACACGCGTGTCAACATCTCCTCTCGGACACGCGTGTCAACATCTCCTCTCGGACACGCGTGTCAACATCTCCTCTCGGACACGCGTGTCAACATCTCCTCTCGGACACGCGTGTCAAACATCTCCTCTCGGACACGCGTGTCAAACATCTCCTCTCGGACACGCGTGTCAAACATCTCCTCTCGGACACGCGTGTCAAACATCTCCTCTCGGACCCGCGGACAAGCGTGTAAACGTCTCCTCTCGGACACGCGTGTCAACATCTCCTCTCGGACCCGCGGACAAGCGTGTAAACGTCTCCTCTCGGACACGCGTGTCAACATCTCCTCTCGGACACGCGTGTAAACATCTCCTCTCGGACACGCGTGTCAACATCTCCTCTCGGACACGCGTGTCAACATCTCCTCTCGGAAACGCGTGTCAACATCTCCTCTCGGACACGCGTGTCAACATCTCCTCTCGGACACGCGTGTCAACATCTCCTCTCCGACACGCGTGTCAACATCTCCTCTCCGACACGCGTGTCAACATCTCCTCTCCGACACGCGTGTCAACATCTCCTCTCCGACACGCGTGTCAACATCTCCTCTCCGACACGCGTGTCAACATCTCCTCTCATACACGCGTGTCAACATCTCCTCTCGGACACGCGTGTCAACATCTCCTCTCGGACACGCGTGTCAACATCTCCTCTCGGACACGCGTGTCAACATCTCCTCTCGGACACGCGTGTCACGTGGACTCACCGATCCTGGCACAGATGGTCATCAACATGTCGCTGACGATCTTGGAGTCGTCCACCATCACCGTCTTCACCGTCCCGTCCAACATGCGGATCTTCAGAGGACGCTGCTTCTTCTTGTACTCCAGAGTGTCCTGAGCAACACGTGACATCATTTATATCATACATGTCATCAGGATATCCTTGTATATTATGATATTTTTAATGATTGAATCCAATGGTTTCCTTTCTGAAGGTATTGTTTTGATGTTTTTATACTTGAATGAATACATTTTTAAATTAATACATTATTTTACACGTAGACTTTGATATTCTTAATTCAATTATTTAAAAAATTAATGTTTTAAAAGCAGTATTTTTCAATATGTATTCCAAGAAATTGCTACAAAAATTTTAAGTTGGGTAAAATCAAATCTTTTATAGTTTTTGCAAAATTAGGTCTTTAGGTTTTTGTATCAGGTTATTGTTTTAGGTTTTTTTTATTAGTTTATTGTTTTAGTATTTTTTTATTAGTTTATTGTTTTAGGTTATTTTATCAGGTTATTGTTTTAGGTTATTTTATCAGGTTATTGTTTTAGGTTATTTTATCAGGTTATTGTTTTAGGTTTTTTTTATTAGGTTATTGTTTTAGTATTTTTTATTAGTTTATTGTTTTAGTTTTTTTTATCAGGTTATTGTTTTAGGTTATTTTATCAGGTTATTGTTTTAGGTTTTTTTATTAGGTTATTGTTTTAGGTTTTTTTATCAGGTTATTGTTTTAGGTTATTTTATCAGGTTATTGTTTTAGGTTATAGTTTTATGTTATTGGAGAAGAAAATAATATTTCAAATAATTTGCAAAAACTTACCATGATCAATTTAACCAAAATTTTAATTTTCCATGGATTTTTACAGCCAACATTGTTGTATTGAATTAAGGAATGAATTACAAAATGTATTATTATATTTAACTCCATGTATAAATAAACTTTTTTTTATTTGAATATTTTATTTATATTTTTACTGAATTATTGAATTAAGAAAAATCTACCTTTTTAATCTACAATGACAATAAAAAATAATAATAATCTACAACTTCCTGCAGGGGTCGTCAAAGCGCCGGAAGCGTCTGTGACGTCACGAACAACATTAACACGTCGACCACACGAGTGTGTTCTTGATGTGTGTGTGTTCTTGATGTGAGTGTGTTCTTGATATGAGTGTGTTCTTGATGTGAGTGTGTTCTTGATGTGTGTGTGTTCTTGATGTGTGTGTGTTCTTGATGTGAGTGTGTTCTTGATATGAGTGTGTTCTTGATGTGAGTGTGTTCTTGATGTGTGTGTGTTCTTGATGTGTGTGTGTTCTTGATGTGAGTGTGTTCTTGATATGAGTGTGTTCTTGATGTGTGTGTGTTCTTGATGTGTGTGTGTTCTTGATGTGAGTGTGTTCTTGATATGAGTGTGTTCCTGATGTGAGTGTGTTCTTGATGTGAGTGTGTTCTTGATATGAGTGTGTTCTTGATGTGTGTGTGTTCCTGATGTGTGTGTGTTCTTGATGTGTGTGTGTTCTTGATGTGTGTGTGTTCCTGATGTGTGTGTGTTCCTGATGTGTGTGTGTTCCTGATGTGAGTGTGTTCTTGATGTGAGTGTGTTCTTGATATGAGTGTGTTCTTGATGTGTGTGTGTTCCTGATGTGTGTGTGTTCTTGATGTGTGTGTGTTCTTGACGTGTGTGTGTTCTTGATGTGTGTGTGTTCTTGATGTGTGTGTGTTCCTGATGTGTGTGTGTTCCTGATGTGAGTGTGTTCTTGATGTGAGTGTGTTCTTGATATGAGTGTGTTCTTGATGTGTGTGTGTTCCTGATGTGTGTGTGTTCTTGATGTGTGTGTGTTCTTGACGTGTGTGTGTTCTTGATGTGTGTGTGTTCTTGATGTGTGTGTGTTCTTGATGTGAGTGTGTTCTTGATGTGAGTGTGTTCTTGATATGAGTGTGTTCTTGATGTGTGTGTGTTCTTGATGTGTGTGTGTTCTTGATGTGAGTGTGTTCTTGATATGAGTGTGTTCTTGATGTGAGTGTGTTCTTGATGTGTGTGTGTTCTTGATGTGTGTGTGTTCTTGATGTGAGTGTGTTCTTGATATGAGTGTGTTCTTGATGTGTGTGTGTTCTTGATGTGTGTGTGTTCTTGATGTGAGTGTGTTCTTGATATGAGTGTGTTCCTGATGTGAGTGTGTTCTTGATGTGAGTGTGTTCTTGATATGAGTGTGTTCTTGATGTGTGTGTGTTCCTGATGTGTGTGTGTTCTTGATGTGTGTGTGTTCTTGATGTGTGTGTGTTCCTGATGTGTGTGTGTTCCTGATGTGTGTGTGTTCCTGATGTGTGTGTGTTCCTGATGCGTGTGTGTTCCTGATGCGTGTGTGTTCCTGATGCGTGTGTGTTCCTGATGTGTGTGTGTTCCTGATGTGTGTGTGTTCCTGATGTGTGTGTGTTCCTGATGTGTGAGTGTGTTCTTGATGTGTGTGTGTTCTTGATGTGTGTGTGTTCCTGATGTGTGTGTGTTGTTGACGTGTGTGTGTTCCTGATGTGTGTGTGTTCCTGATGTGTGTGTGTGTTCTTGATGTGTGAGTGTGTTCCTGATGTCTGTGTGTTCCTGATGTGTGTGTGTTCCTGATGTGTGTGTGTTCCTGATGTGTGTGTGTTCCTGACGTGTGTGTGTTCCTGATGTGTGTGTGTTCCTGATGTGTGTGTGTTCCTGATGTGTGTGTGTTCCTGATGTGTGTGTGTTCCTGATGTGTGTGTGTTCCTGATGTGTGTGTGTTCCTGATGTGTGTGTGTTCTTGATGTGAGTGTGTTCCTGATGTGTGTGTGTTCCTGATGTGAGTGTGTTCCTGATGTGTGTGTGTTCCTGATGTGTGTGTGTTCTTGATGTGCGTGTGTTCCTGATGTGTGTGTGTTCCTGATGTGTGTGTGTTCCTGATGTGTGTGTGTTCCTGATGTGTGTGTGTTCCTGATGCGTGTGTGTTCCTGATGCGTGTGTGTTCCTGATGCGTGTGTGTTCCTGATGTGTGTGTGTTCCTGATGTGTGTGTGTTCCTGATGTGTGAGTGTGTTCCTGATGCGTGTGTGTTGTTGACGTGTGTGTGTTCCTGATGTGTGTGTGTTCCTGATTTGTGTGTGTGTTCTTGATGTGTGAGTGTGTTCCTGATGTGTGTGTGTTCCTGATGTGTGTGTGTTCCTGATGTGTGTGTGTTCCTGATGTGTGTGTGTTGTTGACGTGTGTGTGTTCCTGATGTGTGTGTGTTCCTGATGTGTGTGTGTTCCTGATGTGTGTGTGTTCCTGATGTGCGTGTGTTCCTGATGTGTGTGTGTTCCTGATGTGTGTGTGTTCTTGATGTGAGTGTGTTCCTGATGTGTGTGTGTTCCTGATGTGTGTGTGTTCTTGATGTGAGTGTGTTCCTGATGTGAGTGTGTTCCTGATGCGTGTGTGTTCCTGATGTGTGTGTGTTCCTGATGTGTGTGTGTTCCTGATGTGTGTGTGTTCCTGATGTGTGTGTGTTCCTGATGTGTGTGTGTTCCTGATGTGTGTGTGTTGTTGACGTGTGTGTGTTCCTGATGTGTGTGTGTTCCTGATGTGTGTGTGTTCCTGATGTGTGTGTGTTGTTGACGTGTGTGTGTTCCTGATGTGTGTGTGTTCCTGATGTGTGTGTGTTCCTGATGTGTGTGTGTTCCTGATGTGTGTGTGTTCCTGATGTGTGTGTGTTGTTGACGTGTGTGTGTTCCTGATGTGTGTGTGTTCCTGATGTGTGTGTGTTCCTGATGTGTGTGTGTTCCTGATGTGTGTGTGTTGTTGACGTGTGTGTGTTCCTGACGTGTGTGTGTTCCTGATGTGTGTGTGTTCCTGATGTGTGTGTGTTCCTGATGTGTGTGTGTTGTTGACGTGTGTGTGTTCCTGACGTGTGTGTGTTCCTGACGTGTGTGTGTTCCTGATGTGTGTGTGTTCCTGATGTGTGTGTGTTGTTGACGTGTGTGTGTTCCTGATGTGTGTGTGTTGTTGACGTGTGTGTGTTGTTGACGTGTGTGTGTTCCTGATGTGTGTGTGTTCCTGATGTGTGTGTGTTCCTGATGTGTGTGTGTTGTTGACGTGTGTGTGTTCCTGATGTGTGTGTGTTCCTGATGTGTGTGTGTTCCTGATGTGTGTGTGTTCCTGATGTGTGTGTGTTGTTGACGTGTGTGTGTTCCTGATGCGTGTGTGTTCCTGATGTGTGTGTGTTCCTGATGTGTGTGTGTTCCTGATGTGTGTGTGTTCCTGATGTGTGTGTGTTGTTGACGTGTGTGTGTTGTTGACGTGTGTGTGTTCCTGATGTGCGTGTGTTCCTGATGTGTGTGTGTTGTTGACGCGTGTGTGTTCCTGATGCGTGTGTGTTCCTGATGTGTGTGTGTGTTCCTGATGTGTGTGTGTTCCTGATGTGTGTGTGTTCCTGATGTGTGTGTGTTCCTGATGTGTGTGTGTTCCTGATGTGTGTGTGTTCCTGATGTGTGTGTGTTCCTGATGTGTGTGTGTTCCTGATGTGTGTGTGTTCCTGACGTGTGTGTGTTCCTGATGTGTGTGTGTTCCTGATGTGTGTGTGTTCCTGATGTGTGTGTGTTCCTGATGTGTGTGTGTTGTTGACGTGTGTGTGTTCCTGATGTGTGTGTGTTCCTGATGTGTGTGTGTTCCTGATGTGTGTGTGTTCCTGATGTGTGTGTGTTGTTGATGTGTGTGTGTTCCTGATGTGTGTGTGACTCACTCCATTCCTCAGCATGTAGTAGTCCAAAGCCTTCCCGGCCTCCAGCCAGATGCCTTTCTTCGGGTCTTCGTCGGACAGAAACAGGCCGTAGTCGTTTGCTGCAGAAGAGGAAATAATGGGATATTTGGCACTTATGTTGTTAACACTTTTATTTTATTATTTATATCTTTATTTCATGATCGAGTCGAATATTTTCATTTCAACGAGTCTCTTGAAATACATGTTAAAGTATATTTACTACATGTACAGCATCAGGATTAACTAGAAATAATATGGTTTCATTTAATAATTCAGTTTATTTCAGAACCATCTCTATTTTACCATGAGGTTATAATAAGTTACCATGAGGTTATAATAAGTTACCATGAGGTTATAATAAGTTACCATGAGGTTATAATAAGTTATCATGAGTTATAATAAGTTATCATGAGTTATAATAAGTTACCATGAGTTATAATAAGTTATCATGAGTTATAAAAAATTATCATGAGGTTATAATAAGTTATCATGAGGTTATAATAAGTTATCATGAGTTATAATAAGTTATCATGAGTTATAATAAGTTATCATGAGTTATAAAAAATTATCATGAGGTTATAATAAGTTATCATGAGTTATAATAAGTTATCATGAGATATAATAAGTTATAAAAAATTATCATGAGGTTATAATAAGTTATCATGAGTTATAATAAATAATCATGAGGTTATAATAAGTTATCATGAGTTATAATAAATAATCATGAGGTTATAATAAGTTATCATGCGTTATAATAAGTTATCATGAGTTATAATAAGTTATCATGAAGTTATAATAAGTTATCATGAGTTATAATAAGTTATCATGAAGTTATAATAAGTTATCATGAGTTATAATAAGTTATCATGAAGTTATAATAAGTTATCATGAGTTATAATAAGTTATCATGAGTTATAATAAGTTATCATAAGTTATAATAAGTTATCATGAAGTTATAATAAGTTATCATGAGTTATAATAAGTTATCATGAGTTATAATAAGTTATCATGAAGTTATAATAAGTTATCATGAGTTATAATAAGTTATCATGAGTTATAATAAGTTATCATGAAGTTATAATAAGTTATCATGAGTTATAATAAGTTATCATGAAGTTATAATAAGTTATCATGAGTTATAATAAGTTATCATGAGTTATAATAAGTTATCATGAGTTATAATAAGTTATCATGAGTTATAATAAGTTATGAGTTATAATAAGTTATCATGAGTTATAATAAGTTATCATGAAGTTATAATAAGTTATCATGAAGTTATAATAAGTTATCATGAGTTATAATAAGTTATCATGAAGTTATAATAAGTTATCATGAAGTTATAATAAGTTATCATGAGTTATAATAAGTTATCATGAGTTATAATAAGTTATCATGAAGTTATAATAAGTTATCATGAAGTTATAATAAGTTATCATGAGTTATAATAAGTTATCATGAGTTATAATAAGTTATCATGAGTTATAATAAGTTATCATGAGTTATAATAAGTTATCATGAAGTTATAATAAGTTATCATGAGTTATAATAAGTTATCAGGAGGTTTTCATGTGAAAATTAAATTATTAAAAAAAAAAATTTAAAACATTTTTCATTTCAATTAAAAAATAATAATCTAAATTAATTAAAATTAATAATAAAAACGTTTTAACTAAATTACAAAACACTAAAGAAAAGTTTGAAAATGTTTTTGAACAATTAAGACAAAATTGATTTATTTTTTGTTTGTTTTATTAAAGTATGTTGATGCTAATAAAGATTGAAAGTATGTTGATGCTAATAAAGATTGAAAGTATGTTGATGCTAATAAAGATTGAAAGTATGTTGATGCTAACAAAGATTGAAAGTATGTTGATGCTAATAAAGATTGAAAGTATGTTGATGCTAATAAAGATTGAAAGTATGTTGATGCTAATAAAGATTGAAAGTATGTTGAAGCTAATAAAGATTGAAAGTATGTTGATGCTAATAAAGATTGAAAGTATGTTGATGCTAATAAAGATTGAAAGTATGTTGATGCTAATAAAGATTGAAAGTATGTTGATGCTAATAAAGATTGAAAATATGTTGATGCTAATAAAGATTGAAAGTATGTTGTTGCTAATAAAGATTGAAAGTATGTTGATGCTAATAAAGATTGAAAGTATGTTGATGCTAATAAAGATTGAAAATATGTTGATGCTAATAAAGATTGAAAGTATGTTGATGCTAATAAAGATTGAAAGTATGTTGATGCTAATAAAGATTGAAAGTATGTTGATGCTAATAAAGATTGAAAGTATGTTGATGCTAATAAAGATTGAAAGTATGTTGATGCTAATCAAGATTGAAAGTATGTTGATGCTAATAAAGATTGAAAGTATGTTGATGCTAATAAAGATTGAAAGTATGTTGATGCTAATAAAGATTGAAAGTATGTTGATGCTAATAAAGATTGAAAGTATGTTGATGCTAATAAAGATTGAAAGTATGTTGATGCTAATAAACATTGAAAGTATGTTGATGCTAATAAAGATTGAAAGTATGTTGATGCTAATAAACATTGAAAGTATGTTGATGCTAATAAACATTGAAAGTATGTTGATGCTAATAAAGATTGAAAGTATGTTGATGCTAATAAAGATTGAAAGTATGTTGATGCTAATAAAGATTGAAAGTATGTTGATGCTAATAAAGATTGAAAGTATGTTGATGCTAATAAAGATTGAAAGTATGTTGATGCTAATAAAGATTGAAAGTATGTTGATGCTAATAAAGATTGAAAGTATGTTGATGCTAATAAAGATTGAAAGTATGTTGATGCTAATAAAGATTGAAAGTATGTTGATGCTAATAAAGATTGAAAGTATGTTGATGCTAATAAAGATTGAAAGTATGTTGATGCTAATAAAGATTGAAAGTATGTTGATGCTAATAAAGATTGAAAGTATGTTGATGCTAATAAAGATTGAAAGTATGTTGATGCTAATAAAGACATCTCACGCTGTCCGAGCTGAGCCTCCGTCACTCTCTCACGGATGATGCGACAGGCGTCGTACACCATCGTCGACGGCTCGAACTGCATCGTCTTCACCACGTTGCCCACGCCGATCTTGAGTGACAGCGCCACCATGTTTGCTGCTCTGCTCCTCCACCTGAAGGTCACATGGGCAGAGCTACATGAGTCAGTGATCTTCATCTTCATCTTCATCTTCATCATCCTCATCCTCTTCATAATCATCATCCTCATCATCGTCGTCATCTTCATAATTATCATCTTCATCATAATTATCATCATCATAATTATCATCATCTTCATCATCATCATCTTCATAATTATCATCATCATCTTCATAATTATTATCATCATCATCTTCACCATCATCACCTTCATCTCCATCATAATCATCTTCATCATCATCCTCATCATCTTTATCATCATCCTCATCATCTTCATTCTCATCATCATCATCATCTTCATAATTATTATCATCATCATCATCATCATCATCTTCATCATCATCATCATCTTCATAATTATTATCATCATCATCTTCACCATCATCACCTTCATCTTCATCATCATCATCTTCATCATCATCTCCATCATAATCATCTTCATCATCATCTTCATCATCATCCTCATCATCTTCATCTTCATCCTCATCATCTTCATAATTATTATCATCATCATCTTCACCATCATCACCTTCATCTTCATCATCATCTTCATCATCATCCTCATCATCATCTTCATTCTCATCATCATCCTCATCTTCATTCTCATCATCATCATCATCCTCATCTTCATCATCATCTTCCTCATCATCTTCATTCTCATCATCATCATCCTCATCTTCATCATCATCATCTTCATCATCATCTTCCTCATCATCTTCATCCTCATCATCATCCTCATCTTCATCTTCATCATCATCCTCATTTTCATCTTCATCATCATCATCCTCATCTTCGTAAAGGTCAGTCATGGGAGACACTGGTTCCTCAAGTGAGTCACAAAACAAACTAAAAAAGCAGAAACAAAGTGTCTCGTAGCAACAAAGGATCAGGAACAAGACCAGACTTCTGTAAATATAAATACGTTTATTTTACAAGTGAGTTCATGTGTTAAATAAATGTGTCGCTGCAGACGCACAAGATTGAATATCACAACATAGACGAGCTGACACCTCAACTGCTGCTGCTGCTGTACACTGTACAGTGTAAAGTACAGTGTGAAATACACTTTACACTGTACACTACAGTGTAAATTACAGTGTAGTGTACAGTGTAAAGTACATTGTGAAGTACAGTGTGAAATACAGTGTACAGTACAGTTTAAAGTACAGTGTGAAGTACAGTGTAAAGTGTAAAGTACAGTGTGAAATACACTTTACACTGTACAGTACAGTGTGCAGTACATAGTAAAGTACAGTGTGCAGTACAGAGTAAAGTACAGTGTACAGTACAGTGTTAAGTACAGTGTGCAGAACAGTGTTCAGTACAGAGTAAAGTACAGTGTACAGTACAGTGTGCAGTACAGTGTAAAGAGCAGTGTAAAGTACAGTGTGAAGTACAGTTTGCAGTGTAAAGTGCACTGTACAGTACAGTGTACAGTACAGTTTAAAGTACAGTGTACAGTACAGTGTGAAGTACCGTGTAAAGTGTACAGTACAGTGTACAGTACAGTGTACAGTACAGTGTACAGTACAGTTTAAAGTACAGTGTACAGTACAGTGTGAAGTACCATGTAAAGTGTACAGTACAGTGTACAGTACAGTGTACAGTACAGAGTAAAGTACAGAGTAAAGTACAGAGTACAGTACAGAGTAAAGTACAGTGTAAAGTACAGTGTAAAGCACAGTGTAAAGAACAGTGTAAAGTACAGTGTGAAGTACAGTTTACAGTGTAAAGTACAGTGTGCAGTACAGTATAAAAGGAGAAGAACGTGGTTACCTGGAGTAAACTTTGTCTGCTCTGGTTATTCCTCCGTCAGGTTCTCAACGTTGACGTTTGTGTTCCAGGCTGTGAAAGAATGAATTCAAGGTCATGACGTTTGTAGAAGAAAACTTGAAGAAACTTTCGTCAACATCTGTTTCCTGAACACTTTGTGTATAAAAGGTCTTGTTGTCGTGAGCTTCACAACAACACACTTGTGCGACCGTGTCGACCTCTTCGCCTCACGAGCCTCTCTGACCCGTGACATCATCAGAAGGCGCCTCAGTCAGCAGCGGCTCTTCTACATCACAGGTTGAAACTCATGATGTGACTCATCGACTCGAATCCTCCTCATGACTCAATGACCTTAAATTAGCAGAAGATGTTTCCATGAAACCTTGTTTCTTTTCCAGCAGCAACATTTAAAACCATCATCTCATCATCAGAGTTGTTGACACAACATATGTTTTACTGTCAGAATAAAAGAATGGATTAAAAAAACACAAGAAGCCAAAGAAAAACAGAAGTTTTACAACAACAACAACAAATGAGTAGAAATGACAATTAATACAATAATATACAACATTTATGTGAACTTGTAAACATCACATACAGTGTGAAGCGTCATCTCTCTCAACAACACCCTCAGTGACGGTGACATGAGCAACTCCCATGATGCTTTGCTGCCCAGCCAACCAAGTGTGAGGGAACTAAGAGTGAGGGAACTAAGAGTGAGGGAACTAAGTGTGAGGTAACCAAGCGTGAGGTAACCAAGCGTGAGGGAACCAAGCGTGAGGGAACCAAGCGTGAGGGAACCAAGCGTGAGGGAACCAAGCGTGAGGGAACCAAGCGTGAGGGAACCAAGCGTGAGGGAACCAAGCGTGAGGGAACCAAGCGTGAGGGAACCAAGCGTGAGGGAACCAAGCGTGAGGGAACCAAGCGTGAGGGAACTAAGAGTGAGCGAACTAAGCGTGAGGGAACTAAGAGTGAGCGAACTAAGAGTGAGGGAACTAAGTGTGAGCAAACTAAGCATGAGCGAACTAAGAGTGAGCGAACTAAGCGTGAGGGAACTAAGAGTGAGCGAACTAAGCGTGAGGGAACTAAGAGTGAGCGAACTAAGCGTGAGGGAACTAAGAGTGAGCGAACTAAGAGTGAGGGAACTAAGTGTGAGCAAACTAAGCGTGAGCGAACTAAGTGTGAGCAAACTAAGCGTGAGCGAACTAAGAGTGAGCGAACTAAGCGTGAGCGAACTAAGCGTGAGCGAACTAAGCGTGAGGTAACCAAGCGTGAGGTAACCAAGCGTGAGGGAACCAAGCGTGAGGGAACCAAGCGTGAGGGAACCAAGCGTGAGGGAACCAAGCGTGAGGGAACCAAGCGTGAGGGAACCAAGCGTGAGGGAACCAAGCGTGAGGGAACCAAGCGTGAGGGAACCAAGCGTGAGGGAACCAAGCGTGAGGGAACCAAGCGTGAGGGAACCAAGCGTGAGGGAACCAAGCGTGAGGGAACCAAGCGTGAGGGAACCAAGCGTGAGGGAACCAAGCGTGAGGGAACCAAGCGTGAGGGAACCAAGCGTGAGGGAACCAAGAGTGAGGGAACTAAGAGTGAGGGAACTAAGAGTGAGGGAACTAAGAGTGAGGGAACCAAGTGTGAGGGAACTAAGTGTGAGGGAACCAAGTGTGAGGGAACTAAGTGTGAGGGAACCAAGTGTGAGGGAACCAAGTGTGAGGGAACTAAGTGTGAGGGAACTAAGGCATCATCAATCACTGCTGCACTGACCTGGACACACGAGTCACAAACTTAGACACAAAAACTGGAGACGCTCGTCACGATTCATACTTTTCCACAGAATTCTTCTTGTGAGATCCGAGTCCTGATGTCATTTCCTGTTGCTAAAAGCCATCCGATGCCATAAAAGGACATGAGAGACATCAACAAACTCCCATGATTCAGCAGTGCTGGGCATCCTGTCGGGAGTGAAGTCGAGGACAGTTTTTCCTCCAGAGACACGAGTCCCTGCAGCAGAAGATAAACCTTATCAAAGCCTCGGATCCGCGTCGTCAAGATAACATCCACACTCGAGAATCTGAGAGTCCAGCTCCGCCCGGACCGACAGGAAGTGACGTCACAGCACTAGTTACCGGCAGGAATGAGGAAGGTTATCTGGTTCTCATGTTGAGAGCAGCAGGAAACCGTTTATATTTAGAACTCACATGTCAATCAAGACGGACACAAAAATGACAAAAAGAATGATTATAAATATTAATATTTAACGACAGAATGAATCAATCTTATGTTCTTAACAATATTTAAAATAAATATCAAGTATAATTGTATTCCAACAACACCATGGATTCTACAGTGACTCAAATGAGTCGAGTCATTTGAGTCACTGTAGAATATCTGCAGAAATGCATTAATGTTTGACTTCCTGCATCAACGCTCGCCTCACTTCCTGTCAGGCGTCAACCGCCGACGCTTCTATCACACAGAACACACTCTCCACTGACCGCTGACGCTTGTGAACGTTTACTTCTTCAGTCACGTTTTTAATCTTTCAGTCAAACTTTCATACAATTCTCACTGAAACCAACTATAGTTTTCAACTGTAATCAAACAATTTTAACTATAATCAAACAATTTTCAACTATAATCAAACAATTTTCAACGATAATCAAACAATTTTCAACGATAATCAAACAATTTAAACGATAATCAAACAATTTTCAACTATAATCAAACAATTTTCAACTATAATCAAACAATTTTCAACGATAATCAAACAATTTAAACGATAATCAAACAATTTTCAACGATAATCAAACAATTTAAACGATAATCAAACAATTTTAACTATAATCAAACAATTTAAACTATAATCAAACAATTTCAACTATAATCAAACAATTTTCAACTATAATCCAACAATTATAACTATAATCAAACAATTTTCAACTATAATCAAACAATTTTAACTATAATCAAACAATTTTCAACTATAATCAAACAATTTTAACTATAATCAAACAATTTTCAACTATAATCAAACAATTTCAACTATAATCAAACAATTTCAACTATAATCAAACAATTTTCAACTATAATCAAACAATTTTCAACTATAATCCAACAATTTTAACTATAATCAAACAATTTTCAACTATAATCAAACAATTTTAACTATAATCAAACAATTTTCAACTATAATCAAACAATTTAAACTATAATCCAACAATTTTCAACTATAATCAAACAATTTAAACTATAATCAAACAATTTTCAACTATAATCCAACAATTTTAACTATAATCAAACAATTTTCAACTATAATCCAACAATTTTAACTATAATCAAACAATTTTCAACTATAATCAAACAATTTCAACTATAATCAAACAATTTCAACTATAATCAAACAATTTTCAACTATAATCAAACAATTTTCAACTATAATCAAACAATTTTTACTATAATCAAACAATTTTCATCTATAATCAAACAATTTTCAACTATAATCAAACAATTTTCAACTATAATCAAACAATTTTCAACTTTAATCAAACAATTTTCAACTATAATCAAACAATTTTAACTATAATCAAACAATTTTCAACTATAATCAAACAATTTAAACTATAATCAAACAATTTTAACTATAATCAAACAATTTTCAACTATAATCAAACAATTTTCAACTATAATCAAACAATTTAAACTATAATCAAACAATTTTCAACTATAATCAAACAATTTTCAACTATAATCAAACAATTTAAACTATAATCAAACAATTTTCAACTATAATCAAACAATTTTCAACTATAATCAAACAATTTAAACTATAATCAAACAATTTTCAACTATAATCAAACAATTTAAACTATAATCAAACAATTTTCAACTATAATCAAACAATTTTCAACTATAATCCAACAATTTTCAACTA
The DNA here is from genome assembly GCF_982586985.1 of Callionymus lyra. Lineage (NCBI taxonomy): Eukaryota > Metazoa > Chordata > Actinopteri > Syngnathiformes > Callionymidae > Callionymus > Callionymus lyra. The sequence goes on along the minus strand of NC_141822.1, from coordinate 1,954,240 downwards.
TAATCCAACAATTTTCAACTATAATCAAAGAATTTTCAACTATAATCAAACAATTTAAACGATAATCAAACAATTTTCAACTATAATCAAACAATTTAAACTATAATCAAACAATTTAAACTATAATCAAACTATTTTAACTATAATCAAACTATTTTAACTATAATCAAACTATTTTAACTATAACTATAGTTGTATATTCAGTGAAAAACACTGAATGATGCTCATGTATCAACAGCTGCAGGAGAAGAAAACTTCTTCAGAGACAAATGAAAAGCAGACGTTATTCAATTCTCACCTAATTCTATTTCTTCTGCTGCAGCTGTTTGACACTCAACTCATCATGGCTTCACTTCCTGTGACACACGGCGAGCGAAGCCACTGCACAGGAAGTCGCCTGGACACGAGTCACCAGAAGAACCGAGTGAAGAAGATCAACTACTGGTTACTGGAGACATGTAGGTGTGTTTGACCGAGACCTGCTGGTCATCGTTGACCTGAGATGTTTGTTAGTAGTAGTGAGATGTTTGTTAGTAGTAGTGAGATGTTTGTTAGTAGTAGTGAGATGTTTGTTAGTAGCACTGAGATGTTTGTTAGTAGTAGTGAGATGTTTGTTAGTAGCACTGAGATGTTTGTTAGTAGTAGTGAGATGTTTGTTAGTAGCACTGAGATGTTTGTTAGTAGTAGTGAGATGTTTGTTAGTAGTAGTGAGATGTTTGTTAGTAGCTGTGAGATGTTTGTTAGTAGCTGTGAGATGTTTGTTAGTAGCTGTGAGATGTTTGTTAGTAGCTGTGAGATGTTTGTTAGTAGCTGTGAGATGTTTGTTAGTAGCTGTGAGATGTTTGTTAGTAGCACTGAGATGTTTGTTAGTAGCTGTGAGATGTTTGTTAGTAGCACTGAGATGTTTGTTAGTAGCTGTGAGATGTTTGTTAGTAGCACTGAGATGTTTGTTAGTAGTAGTGAGATGTTTGTTAGTAGCTGTGAGATGTTTGTTAGTAGCTGTGAGATGGTTGTTAGTAGCACTGAGATGTTTGTTAGTAGCTGTGAGATGTTTGTTAGTAGCTGTGAGATGTTTGTTAGTAGCACTGAGATGGTTGTTAGTAGCACTGAGATGTTTGTTAGTAGCACTGAGATGGTTGTTAGTAGCACTGAGATGTTTGTTAGTAGTAGTGAGATGGTTGTTAGTAGCACTGAGATGTTTGTTAGTAGTAGTGAGATGTTTGTTAGTAGCACTGAGATGTTTGTTAGTAGTAGTGAGATGTTTGTTAGTAGCACTGAGATGTTTGTTAGTAGCACTGAGATGTTTGTTAGTAGCTGTGAGATGTTTGTTAGTAGCACTGAGATGTTTGTTAGTAGCACTGAGATGTTTGTTAGTAGCTGTGAGATGTTTGTTAGTAGCACTGAGATGTTTGTTAGTAGCTGTGAGATGTTTGTTAGTAGCACTGAGATGTGTGTTAGTAGCACTGAGATGTTTGTTAGTAGCACTGAGATGTTTGTTAGTAGTAGTGAGATGTTTGTTAGTAGCACTGAGATGTTTGTTAGTAGCACTGAGATGTTTGTTAGTAGCACTGAGATGTTTGTTAGTAGCACTGAGATGTTAGTTAGTAGCACTGAGATGTTTGTTAGTAGTAGTGAGATGTTTGTTAGTAGTAGTGAGATGTTTGTTAGTAGTAGTGAGATGTTTGTTAGTAGTAGTGAGATGTTTGTTAGTAGTAGTGAGATGTTTGTTAGTAGCTGTGAGATGTTTGTTAGTAGCACTGAGATGGTTGTTAGTAGCAGTGAGATGTTTGTTAGTAGTAGTGAGATGTTTGTTAGTAGCTGTGAGATGTTAGTTAGTAGCACTGAGATGTTTGTTAGTAGTAGTGAGATGTTTGTTAGTAGTAGTGAGATGTTTGTTAGTAGTAGTGAGATGTTTGTTAGTAGTAGTGAGATGTTTGTTAGTAGTAGTGAGATGTTTGTTAGTAGTAGTGAGATGTTTGTTAGTAGTAGTGAGATGTTTGTTAGTAGTAGTGAGATGTGTGTTAGTAGTAGTGAGATGTTTGTTAGTAGTAGTGAGATGTTTGTTAGTAGTAGTGAGATGTTTGTTAGTAGTAGTGAGATGTTTATTAGTAGTAGTGAGATGTTTGTTAGTAGCACTTAGATGGTTGTTAGTAGCTGTGAGATGTTTGTTAGTAGCACTGAGATGTTTGTTAGTAGCACTGAGATGGTTGTTAGTAGCTGTGAGATGTTATCTCTGCTGTGGTGTTAGAACTCGCTGCAAGAGAACGAGAAACATTCCACAGAACATTCTTCACCTAGTTTCCTAACCAGGAGGAACTTCACTCAAGGGTCCGACTCAAAGTATTAAGGGAGTACTAATGGAGTAGTAGTGGGGTACTAATTCAGTACTGATCGAGTATTGACGGAGTATTGACGTAGTATTGATGAATTATTAATGGAGTATTGATGGAGTACTAATGGAGTATTGATGAAGTACTGGTGGAGTACTAATGGAGTACTGATAGATTACTAATGGAGTACTAATGGAGTACTAATGGAGTACTAATGGAGCAGTAATGGAGTACTAATGAGTACTGATGGAGTACTAATGGAGTACTGATGGAGTATTAATGTAGTACTGGTGGAGTACTGATGGCTTATTAATGGATTACTGGTGGAGTACAAATGGGGTACTAATGTGGTACTGATGGGGTACTGATGGAGTACTGATGGGGTACGGATGGGGTACTGGTGGAGTATTAATGGAGTACTGATGGGGTACTGATGGAGTACTAATGGGGTACGGATGGGGTACTGGTGGAGGACTGGTGGAGGACTGATGGGGTACGGATGGGGTACTGGTGGAGTATTAATGGAGTACTGATGGAGTACTAATGGGGTACGGATGGGGTACTGATGGAGGACTGATGGAGTATTAATGGAGTACTGGTGGAGGACTGATGGAGTATTAATGGAGTACTGGTGGAGGACTGATGGAGTATTAATGGAGTACTGGGGGAGTACTCCAGTAGTGTGTTTCCCCTCTGGGGATGAATAAAGCTTTTCTATTCTAAGCTTTTCTATTCTACTGATGGAGTATTAATGGAGTATTAATGGAGTACTGGTGGAGTACTGATGGTGTATTAATGGAGTATTAATGAGTACTGGGGGAGTACTGATGGAGTATTAATGGAGTACTGGGGGAGTATTAATGGAGTATTAATGGAGTATTAATGGAGTACTGGTGGAGTACTGATGGAGTATTGATGGAGTATTAATGGAGTATTAATGGAGTACTGGTGGAGTACTGATGGAGTATTAATGGAGTATTAATGGAGTACTGGTGGAGTACTGATGGAGTATTGATGGAGTACTGGTGAAGTAAGTGTATCTGCTGTTCAAATAAATCACATGTTTGTAACATAGAGAACAAAGATCTTTGAGCTTCATACAACATGTTTAAATACGTAGTACTGTGAGTAACAAACGAACGAGGATGTGACGAGTACTGTGATGTATTTTCAATTGTGCCAACTCAGCCTGACACAGGAATTCAACTCCACATTCCTGTGGACGATCGGCCTCAGAGACAGAAGAGAAGCTTCACTGACTCAAGATCTAAATCCAGCGTCTCGCGGACGACAGGAATGTGAAGACAGTGAGCGCTTGTGCCAAAGACAAGATAACATCCAATCCTACATTTGAGACAGTTTTACTTGAAATACACCAATGACAGCAGAGGTGGACGAGTCAGAGGTTTGTGTACTCTAGTGAGGAGGAGAAGTACTTATATGGAGAGAGGAAGTGGTCGAAATTATAAATATGTGAACATTGTCAAATACTTGCACAAGATTATTACACAAATGTTACTTTTGAGGATCAGGTTTTACTTGTCAAACAAAACATGTATTTTTATAATAACCATGCGATTGATGCATAAAAGAAAGACACGAGTCAAGAGTTAAATATATGTCGCAGTGAACGTGTTTTTAGACAAATACACTTTTTCTTGATTTCTCTTGAATTTAAACAAATATAGAATCTATTTAATTTATTTATTTTATTTAATTCAGTAAAATGATGAAAGCAACAGCGTCTTGTCTTTTTTAATTTCTATAGTTTTCCTTCAATTTTCATTCTTTAAAATAAACTCAATATATTCTCGTTCCTTCAGTATCACAATACTTCTCCATCGTATCAATGTGTCGTGATACGTCTAAACAACATCAACAGTTGATCTTTAACATCATACGTTTGTTTGAAATAAAAGTTATTTCAAGTTGTACTTTTGTATATATACACACACGCATATATATATATATATATATATATATATATATATATATGTATTGTCAATTTTCTTGACTATGAATGTTTACAAATGTTTTAATATTATTATTGTTTTGTTTTTTAAGCCGTGGATACAAAGAAGGAGGTGGATTTCCATGATTATAGAAAGAGTATTAAATGAGTATTTCTTGGTATTTTACTTCTGACTGTTTGTCTTGATGCTTGAAAATCAATATAAACTTAGTTTATTTCCAGCTGTTGAACGACTGGAGCAACAGTTAAATGACAGCCTGTGTTCAACACGTCTGTACACATTGAGCAACATTCTTGTGATCACCGTGAGTGAAGATCAGAGTCAACACTTGTTGTATCAACAGCAGCTCAGCAGACGTTCAGAACCTTCAGCAGCACAGAGTGTTCTGAGAGTCAAAGTGTCCGCTCAGCACTTCTGTGGAACATGTTCTCCACGAGAAACATCGTGTCCAGAGAAGAATGACGGAGAAGCAGCTTCTACTTCAAGAACAATTATGAAACATATTTTAAAGTGTGAGTTTAGTGTTGAATAACGAGTGAGTTTAGTGTTGAATACGAGTGAGTTTAGTGTTGAATACGAGTGAGTTTAGTGTCGAATAACGAGTGAGTTTAGTGTTGAATACGAGTGAGTTTAGTGTTGAATACGAGTGAGTTTAGTGTTGAATACGAGTGAGTTTAGTGTTGAATAACGAGTGAGTTTAGTTTTGAATACGAGTGAGTTTAGTGTTGAATAACGAGTGAGTTTAGTGTTGAATAACGAGTGAGTTTAGTGTTGAATAACGAGTGAGTTTAGTGTTGAATACGAGTGAGTTTAGTGTTGAATACGAGTGAGTTTAGTGTTGAATAACGAGTGAGTTTAGTTTTGAATACGAGTGAGTTTAGTGTTGAATACGAGTGAGTTTAGTGTTGAATAACGAGTGAGTTTAGTTTTGAATAACGAGTGAGTTTAGTGTTGAATAACGAGTGAGTTTAGTGTTGAATAACGAGTAAGTTTAGTGTTGAATACGAGTGAGTTTAGTGTTGAATACGAGCGAGTTTAGTGTTGAATACGAGCGAGTTTAGTGTTGAATACGAGTGAGTTTAGTGTTGAATACGAGCGAGTTTAGTGTTGAATACGAGCGAGTTTAGTGTTGAATAACGAGTGAGTTTAGTGTTGAATACGAGTGAGTTTAGTGTTGAATAACGAGTGAGTTTAGTGTTGAATACGAGTGAGTTTAGTGTTGAATAACGAGTGAGTTTAGTGAGTTTAGTGTTGAATACGAGTGAGTTTAGTGTTGAATACGAGTGAGTTTAGTGTTGAATACGAGTGAGTTTAGTGTTGAATAACGAGTGAGTTTAATGTTGAATACGAGTGAGTTTAGTGTTGAATAACGAGTGAGTTTAATGTTGAATACGAGTGAGTTTAGTGTTGAATAACGAGTGAGTTTAATGTTGAATACGAGTGAGTTTAATGTTGAATACGAGTGAGTTTAGTGTTGAATAACGAGTGAGTTTAATGTTGAATAACGAGTGAGTTTAGTGTTGAATACGAGTGAGTTTAGTGTTGAATACGAGTGAGTTTAGTGTTGAATAACGAGTGAGTTTAGTTTTGAATACGAGTGAGTTTAGTGTTGAATAACGAGTGAGTTTAGTGTTGAATAACGAGTGAGTTTAGTGTTGAATAACGAGTGAGTTTAGTGTTGAATACGAGTGAGTTTAGTGTTGAATACGAGTGAGTTTAGTGTTGAATAACGAGTGAGTTTAGTTTTGAATACGAGTGAGTTTAGTGTTGAATACGAGTGAGTTTAGTGTTGAATAACGAGTGAGTTTAGTGTTGAATAAACCTTTTGTTCTGGATCACGATTGTTCAGTTTGATCACAAGAACAAATGTGTGTAACATTTAACATTATAATAATAATAATTACATGAATTACAAGTTCAAACACTCGATTTTTCTAAATGTAAAGACAAAAATATATAAAGTACAACTTAAACAAGTGTAGATGCAATAAGTGTCTTTGGAAAATAAGCAACGACAGGATACGTAAGAAAATATCTTTATACTTGAATAAAAACTCAGTACTTCAAATATTCACGGTGAATTCTAGACGGCAGCAGTGATTCCTAAAGGAAGAATCAAATCCTGCGTCGATGACTGAGGACGAGAGGATACAGTGATGTATCTGAACACCAGAGTAAAAAAAAAACCTCTGTTGTGTTTCCAGGGAGTGCATTAGAGAATACTCCGGTCAAACATCTCAGCATCATTCATCTAGTGAGGTCATGTCTAATATTTACTGCCTGCGTGTCGCCCCGACATGCCGGGAGTATTTCAGGATCATTGTTATACGAGGTGAGGGTTGACGAGTGGACCAGGGAGAGAGAGAGACTCACTTGTTGGTGGATGAAAGATCAATAACACACTCAGTCTGGAAGTAAAGACAAGCTGTGGTGTCGCACACGTGAACACCAGACGCACACAAATGACTGCTGTGCTGGAGGCACATGTTGTGTTGACCAAATAAGGCTGAAAACACTACGATCCAATGTGTGAGAGACTCAGGGTTAGTGAGAGACTCAGGTCTCCATAAGTGGAGCGAGTAGACGTGACATCGAACAGAGCTTTTACTTTAGACTGGTTTGTGGATCAGAAGCTTCTCACAGAGCAGCAGTGAGAGCAACACACACATGAATGAACAACACAATGTCTTTGTTACTACACTAACACCAGAGTCAAGTACTGGACAATACTACACATATATACTTGTTACTACACTATCACAACACCAGAGTCAAGTACTGGACAATACTACACATATATACTTGTTACTACACTATCACAACACCAGAGTCAAGTACTGGACAATACTACACATATATACGTGTTACTACACTATCACAACACCAGAGTCAAGTACTGGACAATACTACACATATATACGTGTTACTACACTATCACAACACCAGAGTGAAGTACTGGACAATACTACACATGTATACTTGTTACTACACTATCACAACACCAGAGTCAAGTACTGGACAATACTACACATATATACTTGTTACTACACTATCACAACACCAGAGTCAAGTACTGGACAATACTACACATATATACTTGTTACTACACTATCACAACACCAGAGTCAAGTACTGGACAATACTACACATATATACTTGTCACTACACTATCACAACACCAGAGTCAAGTACTGGACAATACTACACATATATACTTGTTACTACACTATCACAACACCAGAGTCAAGTACTGGACAATACTACACATGTATACTTGTTACTACACTATCACAACACCAGAGTCAAGTACTGGACAATACTACACATATATACTTGTTACTACACTATCACAACACCAGAGTCAAGTACTGGACAATACTACACATATATACCTGTTACTACACTATCACAACACCAGAGTCAAGTACTGGACAATACTACACATGTATACTTGTTACTACACTATCACAACACCAGAGTCAAGTACTGGAAAATACTACACATATATACTTGTTACTACACTATCACAACACCAGAGTCAAGTACTGGACAATACTACACATATATACTTGTTACTTCACTATCACTATAAATGGTATTGTGATGATACAAATCATACATAGTTGGAATGTTAGGAAACTAAACATTTGTGTTTCAACTCGCACCTTCACACCTGAATGAGGGAAACTTGTCGTCCTGCAGCTGTTCAAACATTCAAACATTCAAACATTCAAACATTCAAACATTCAAAAAAGGTCTAAAAAGCACTAAAACCTCGACTTCATAGCAGCGTCAGGCGTGTCAGCAAATTTCTCAAAATGACTCGAGCTTTGATGAGTTTTGAAGATACAAGGTTTAATTTTTACAAACTGGATGAATGTAGTAACTGTGATGTCAGTCATGCAACATTGTCGTGTCGACACCTGGAATAATGAACGTTGTGTCACGGTGTGTGAACACGGTCACTACACACCCTCAGACCTTGAACACACTCTTTATGAGCCGACAGACATTATGCAACGATCACAGATCGTCAGAGATCCTGAAGGATTCATTCATGTTTGTGATTTGACTGTTTCAGGTTTGATGACATCATTGAACAATAACCAAGACTCTTACACCAAATGATTATTATTTAATATAAATCCATATATTTGGTTGTTGTGTTTACACGAGTTACACACGTCCCTGTAGCATGACAAAATATCAGCAACACAACAAAGACACAATGTTGGCTGAAATACTGTCAATAATTCTTTGATGTTCTTCTCTTAACTACGGTTGAAGTCACTCGTTCACACGTCATTCATGTTCGTGACTTGAACGTGTCGAGGTTTCATTCATTTGTAGCAGCTTTTAAATAAACAACATGTTTTCTTTATAATGAGTTTTTCTTTCAGTGTGATGTGTCGTCGAGGAAACTTCTTACAACAAATATCGTAGATATCGTGATGACCTTCATCATCGAGGGTCACATATCGTCACAGCGTGAAGCGCGAGTAACTTGTACAGTCACACTCGTAGTGTTGACAACACAAGAGCAACTACACACACTGATGAAGAGACGACAATCATGGAGTCAGCAGTGAACACAAGTTGAAACTTGATTCTGGAACTTCAGCTGCGGAGACACAACTCACTGAAGTTAGAGCTTCAACCATCGACAGATACACTTCTACAATCACACAATAACACAACAACACAGTTCACCTCCTGAGATACACTTCTACAATCACACAATAACACAACAACACAGTTCACCTCCTGAGATACACTTCTACAATCACACAATAACACAACAACACAGTTCACCTCCTGAGATACACTTCTACAATCACACAATAACACAACAACACAGTTCACCTCCTGAGATACACTTCTACAATCACACAATAACACAACAACACAGTTCACCTCCTGAGATACACTTCTACAATCACACAATAACACAACAACACAGTTCACCTCCTGAGATACACTTCTACAATCACACAATAACACAACAACACAGTTCACCTCCTGAGATACACTTCTACAATCACACAACAACACAGTTCACCTCCTGAGATACACTTCTACAATCACACAATAACACAACAACACAGTTCACCTCCTGAGATACACTTCTACAATCACACAAACACAACAACACAGTTCACCTCCTGAGATACACTTTCTACAATCACACAATAACACAACAACACAGTTCACCTCCTGAGATACACTTCTACAATCACACAAACACAACAACACAGTTCACCTCCTGAGATACACTTTCTACAATCACACAATAACACAACAACACAGTTCACCTCCTGAGATACACTTTCTAGAATCACACTATAACACAACAACACAGTTCACCTCCTGAGATACACTTCTACAATAACACAACAACACAGTTCACCTCCTGAGATACTCTTTCTACAATCACACAAACACAACAACACAGTTCACCTCCTGAGATACACTTTCTACAATCACACAAACACAACAACACAGTTCACCTCCTGAGATACACTTTCTACAATCACACAACAACACAGTTCACCTCCTGAGATACACTTTCTACAATCACACAATAACACAACAACACAGTTCACCTCCTGAGATACACTTCTACAATCACACAACAACACAGTTCACCTCCTGAGATACACTTTCTACAATCACACAAACACAACAACACAGTTCACCTCCTGAGATACACTTTCTACAATCACACAATAACACAACAACACAGTTCACCTCCTGAGATACACTTTCTACAATCACACAATAACACAACAACACAGTTCACCTCCTGAGATACACTTTCTACAATCACACAATAACACAACAACACAGTTCACCTCCTGAGATACACTTTCTACAATCACACAAACACAACAACACAGTTCACCTCCTGAGATACACTTCTACAATAACACAACAACACAGTTCACCTCCTGAGATACACTTTCTACAATCACACAAACACAACGACACAGTTCACCTCCTGAGATACACTTTCTACAATCACACAAACACAACAACACAGTTCACCTCCTGAGATACACTTTCTACAATCACACAATAACACAACAACACAGTTCACCTCCTGAGATACACTTTCTACAATCACACAATAACACAACAACACAGTTCACCTCCTGAGATACACTTTCTACAATCACACAACAACACAGTTCACCTCCTGAGATACACTTTCTACAATCACACAACAACACAGTTCACCTCCTGAGATACACTTTCTACAATAACACAACAACACAGTTCACCTCCTGAGATACACTTTCTACAATCACACAATAACACAACAACACAGTTCACCTCCTGAGATACACTTTCTACAATCACAAAAACACAACAACACAGTTCACCTCCTGAGATACACTTTCTACAATCACACAAACACAACAACACAGTTCACCTCCTGAGATACACTTTCTACAATCACACAATAACACAACAACACAGTTCACCTCCTGAGATACACTTTCTACAATCACACAATAACACAACAACACAGTTCACCTCCTGAGATACACTTTCTACAATCACAAAAACACAACAACACAGTTCACCTCCTGAGATACACTTTCTACAATCACACAAACACAACAACACAGTTCACCTCCTGAGATACACTTTCTACAATCACACAAACACAACAACACAGTTCACCTCCTGAGATACACTTTCTACAATCACACAACAACACAGTTCACCTCCTGAGATACACTTTCTACAATAACACAACAACACAGTTCACCTCCTGAGATACACTTTCTACAATCACACAAACACAACAACACAGTTCACCTCCTGAGATACACTTTCTACAATCACACAATAACACAACAACACAGTTCACCTCCTGAGATACACTTCTACAATAACACAACAACACAGTTCACCTCCTGAGATACACTTCTACAATCACACAATAACACAGTTCACCTCCTGAGATACACTTCTACAATCACACAATAACACAGTTCACCTCCTGAGATACACTTTCTACAATCACACAACAACACAGTTCACCTCCTGAGATACACTTCTACAATCACACAATAACACAGTTCACCTCCTGAGATACACTTCTACAATCACACAACAACACAGTTCACCTCCTGAGATACACTTCTACAATCACACAATAACACAGTTCACCTCCTGAGATACACTTTCTACAATCACACAACAACACAGTTCACCTCCTGAGATACACTTCTACAATCACACAATAACACAACAACACAGTTCACCTCCTGAGATACACTTCTACAATCACACAATAACACAACAACACAGTTCACCTCCTGAGATACACTTTCTAGAAATAAAAGACAAAATATGTCCAAACATCAGCTTTCAAAGCTGCTGGACTCACTGTATCCTCTTGTCCTCAGTAATAATTCTTCCTTTAGCTGCGGAGCACGTAACGACTGCTGCCATCTAGAGGCCGGAGGTTCAATTGAGACATAAAAATGAACAAAGGCTGTAAATAACACACTTTATTTTAATATAAACAAACCAAAAAAGATCTATAATAGAAATATAAACTATATATATATATATATATATATATATATATATATAATATGATTTCATAGAAACAAATCAATAAATGTTTTTGAAAAAGATGGTTGATGTCGAAAAGAGAAAAGAATCACTGTAAACATTAGTGATTGACGGACACCTGTCACTTCAAACCAAACTTCCTTCTAAGGACCGTGTTTGTTTAGCAGGTACTTACCGCTGCCGACCGTGAACACAGGAAGTGTCAGTGGCTCGTTTGAATGAATAATAACTACTTTAAGGTTATTTATGCACAAGAGATCCGAGCGTTGTTATTGGTCAATAATAAGATCAGACGTCACCGAGAATATCTCGTGTGGTTTCCATGGCAACAACACACACTTCCTGCATCAAGTTAGTAAAGACAAACCTCAGCCAATCAGCAGCGACGTCACATTGAGAGTCGTGATGATGTTATTGATGGACACACAATAATGGACACACAATGATGGACACACAATGATGGACACACAATAACAGTCTCTTTGACTCCAGGAAGGTGAACCATGTGGAGTCAATCGTTCCTCCAGAGATATTGACTTTTAAAGTAACCACGACGATGACAGTGTAACCAGCTGTTGCATCACACACACTCACAGCTGTAACACACACACTCACAGCTGTAACACACACACACTCACAGCTGTAACACACACACTCACAGCTGTAACACACACACTCACAGCTGTAACACACACACTCACAGCTGTAACACACACACACACTCACAGCTGTAACACACACACACACTCACAGCTGTAACACACACACACACTCACAGCTGTAACACACACACACACTCACAGCTGTAACACACACACTCACAGCTGTAACACACACACACTCACAGCTGTAACACACACACACTCACAGCTGTAACACACACACACTCACAGCTGTAACACACACACACTCACAGCTGTAACACACACACTCACAGCTGTAACACACACATTCACAGCTGTAACACACACACTCACAGCTGTAACACACACACTCACAGCTGTAACACACACACTCACAGCTGTAACACACACACACACTCACAGCTGTAACACACACACACACTCACAGCTGTAACACACACACACACTCACAGCTGTAACACACACACACACTCACAGCTGTAACACACACACACTCACAGCTGTAACACACACACACTCACAGCTGTAACACACACACACTCACAGCTGTAACACACACACTCACAGCTGTAACACACACACTCACAGCTGTAACACACACACTCACAGCTGTAACACACACATTCACAGCTGTAACACACACACTCACAGCTGTAACACACACACTCACAGCTGTAACACACACACTCACAGCTGTAACACACACATTCACAGCTGTAACACACACATTCACAGCTGTAACACACACATTCACAGCTGTAACACACACACTCACAGCTGTAACACACACACTCACAGCTGTAACACACACATTCACAGCTGTAACACACACATTCACAGCTGTAACACACACACTCACAGCTGTAACACACACACACACTCACAGCTGTAACACACACATTCACAGCTGTAACACACACACTCACAGCTGTAACACACACATTCACAGCTGTAACACACACACTCACAGCTGTAACACACACACTCACAACTGTAACACACACACTCACAGCTGTAACACACACACTCACAGCTGTAACACACACACACACTCACAGCTGTAACACACACACACACTCACAGCTGTAACACACACACACACTCACAGCTGTAACACACACACACACTCACAGCTGTAACACACACACTCACTCACAGCTGTAACACACACACTCACTCACAGCTGTAACACACACATTCACAGCTGTAACACACACATTCACAGCTGTAACACACACATTCACAGCTGTAACACACACATTCACAGCTGTAACACACACACACACTCACAGCTGTAACACACACACACACTCACAGCTGTAACACACACACACACTCACAGCTGTAACACACACATTCACAGCTGTAACACACACATTTACAGCTGTAACACACATACGCTTCACTAACCACCTCATTAAACACAACATTAGCATCGACTGTAACTTTCTTAACTAGTTCATCTAGTAAATCTAGTAAATCTCAGTTCATTTCTTCTCCTTCAGCCATTGTGGCTTGAAAACAAACACAAGTTCACTATGTTATGTTTGTGATGCTAACAACAAGTAGCTAGCTAACAACAAGTAGCTAGCTAACAACAAGTAGCTAGCTAACAACAAGTAGCTAGCTAACAACAAGTAGCTAGCTAACAACAAGTAGCTAGCTAACAACAAGTAGCTAGCTAACAACAAGTAACTAGCTAACAACAAGTAGCTAGCTAACAACAAGTAGCTAGCTAACAACAAGTAGCTAGCTAACAACAAGTAGCTAGCTAGCACGCTCTCTGATCAGCCAATCAATGCTCTGACATCACCGTACGTCTTCCTGCAGGCACAGGCGTCAACTCTCACCTGATTGGTCGAAGCGTCTAATAACACGTGTGATGCGTGTTTGAAAGAATCTCAGCGAGTACACACTCTTGTGTCGCAACATGACGCACAAAGTACACAATCCTGCTGTCAATCACACTGAGAAGACTCGCCCGAGGCTACAAACCTCTGCACGACTACATTCATGACTGCAGGTGACAAACCTCTGCACGACTACATTCATGACTGCAGGTGACAAACCTCTGCACGACTACATTCATGACTGCAGGTGACAAACCTCTGCACGACTACATTCATGACTGCAGGTGACAAACATCTGCACGACTACATTCATGACTGCAGGTGACAAACATCTGCACGACTACATTCATGACTGCAGGTGACAAACCTCTGCACGACTACATTCATGACTGCAGGTGACAAACCTCTGCACGACTAAATTCATGACTGCAGGTGACAAACCTCTGCACGACTACATTCATGACTGCAGGTGACAAACCTCTGCACGACTACATTCATGACTGCAGGTGACAAACATCTGCACGACTACATTCATGACTGCAGGTGACAAACATCTGCACGACTACATTCATGACTGCAGGTGACAAACCTCTGCACGACTACATTCATGACTGCAGGTGACAAACCTCTGCACGACTACATTCATGACTGCAGGTGACAAACATCTGCACGACTACATTCATGACTGCAGGTGACAAACATCTGCACGACTACATTCATGACTGCAGGTGACAAACCTCTGCACGACTACATTCATGACTGCAGGTGACAAACCTCTGCTGAACCAACAACATTCATGACTGCAGGTGACAAACCTCTGCACGACTAAATTCATGACTGCAGGTGACAAACCTCTGCACGACTACATTCATGACTGCAGGTGACAAACCTCTGCACGACTACATTCATGACTGCAGGTGACAAACCTCTGCACGACTACATTCATGACTGCAGGTGACAAACCTCTGCACGACTACATTCATGACTGCAGGTGACAAACCTCTGCACGACTACATTCATGACTGCAAGTGACAAACCTCTGCACGACTACATTCATGACTGCAAGTGACAAACCTCTGCACGACTACATTCATGACTGCAGGTGACAAACCTCTGCACGACTAAATTCATGACTGCAGGTGACAAACCTCTGCACGACTACATTCATGACTGCAGGTGACAAACCTCTGCACGACTAAATTCATGACTGCAGGTGACAAACCTCTGCACGACTACATTCATGACTGCAGGTGACAAACCTCTGCACGACTAAATTCATGACTGCAGGTGACAAACCTCTGCACGACTACATTCATGACTGCAGGTGACAAACATCTGCACGACTACATTCATGACTGCAGGTGACAAACCTCTGCACGACTACATTCATGACTGCAGGTGACAAACCTCTGCACGACTACATTCATGACTGCAGGTGACAAACCTCTGCACGACTACATTCATGACTGCAAGTGACAAACCTCTGCACGACTACATTCATGACTGCAGGTGACAAACCTCTGCACGACTACATTCATGACTGCAGGTGACAAACCTCTGCACGACTACATTCATGACTGCAAGTGACAAACCTCTGCACGACTACATTCATGACTGCAGGTGACAAACCTCTGCACGACTACATTCATGACTGCAAGTGACAAACCTCTGCACGACTACATTCATGACTGCAAGTGACAAACATCTGCACGACTACATTCATGACTGCAGGTGACAAACCTCTGCACGACTACATTCATGACTGCAGGTGACAAACCTCTGCACGACTACATTCATGACTGCAGGTGACAAACCTCTGCACGACTACATTCATGACTGCAGGTGACAAACCTCTGCACGACTACATTCATGACTGCAGGTGACAAACCTCTGCACGACTACATTCATGACTGCAGGTGACAAACCTCTGCACGACTACATTCATGACTGCAGGTGACAAACCTCTGCACGACTACATTCATGACTGCAGGTGACAAACCTCTGCACGACTACATTCATGACTGCAGGTGACAAACCTCTGCACGACTAAATTCATGACTGCAGGTGACAAACCTCTGCACGACTACATTCATGACTGCAGGTGACAAACCTCTGCACGACTACATTCATGACTGCAGGTGACAAACATCTGCACGACTACATTCATGACTGCAGGTGACAAACATCTGCACGACTACATTCATGACTGCAGGTGACAAACCTCTGCACGACTACATTCATGACTGCAGGTGACAAACCTCTGCACGACTACATTCATGACTGCAGGTGACAAACATCTGCACGACTACATTCATGACTGCAGGTGACAAACATCTGCACGACTACATTCATGACTGCAGGTGACAAACCTCTGCACGACTACATTCATGACTGCAGGTGACAAACCTCTGCACGACTACATTCATGACTGCAGGTGACAAACCTCTGCTGAACCAACAACATTCATGACTGCAGGTGACAAACCTCTGCACGACTAAATTCATGACTGCAGGTGACAAACCTCTGCACGACTACATTCATGACTGCAGGTGACAAACCTCTGCACGACTACATTCATGACTGCAGGTGACAAACCTCTGCACGACTAAATTCATGACTGCAGGTGACAAACCTCTGCACGACTACATTCATGACTGCAGGTGACAAACCTCTGCACGACTAAATTCATGACTGCAGGTGACAAACCTCTGCACGACTACATTCATGACTGCAGGTGACAAACCTCTGCACGACTAAATTCATGACTGCAGGTGACAAACCTCTGCACGACTACATTCATGACTGCAGGTGACAAACCTCTGCACGACTACATTCATGACTGCAGGTGACAAACCTCTGCACGACTACATTCATGACTGCAGGTGACAAACCTCTGCACGACTACATTCATGACTGCAGGTGACAAACCTCTGCACGACTACATTCATGACTGCAGGTGACAAACCTCTGCTGAACCAACAACATTCATGACTGCAGGTGACAAACCTCTGCACGACTAAATTCATGACTGCAGGTGACAAACCTCTGCACGACTACATTCATGACTGCAGGTGACAAACCTCTGCACGACTACATTCATGACTGCAGGTGACAAACCTCTGCTGAACCAACAACATTCATGACTGCAGGTGACAAACCTCTGCTGAACCAACAACATTCATGACTGCAGGTGACAAACCTCTGCACGACTACATTCATGACTGCAAGTGACAAACCTCTGCACGACTACATTCATGACTGCAGGTGACAAACCTCTGCACGACTACATTCATGACTGCAGGTGACAAACCTCTGCACGACTACATTCATGACTGCAGGTGACAAACCTCTGCTGAACCAACAACATTCATGACTGCAGGTGACAAACCTCTGCTGAACCAACAACATTCATGACTGCGGGTGACTAACCTTCAGGTGAAGAAAGTCACTGAGACTCTTCTCTCAAAGTTCATGTTGGTTTCATAAGAATCGAGGGAACATGAAGTCAACAGAGGACGTGAACGCACCACTTGAGGAAGGACCGTGAACACATCACAGTTAAGCTAGTTATCAAGTTGTGCTAGTTTGAGTTAATGTTAGCCTGAGAAGTTCATGTTGAAGCTCAACAACAATAGTTTGTCTCTCAGTTGATCCACAGACTCTTCTGGTTCAGTTCGATCTTTCAGACACTTTTACACTTTTACACTTTCTACGAGTCACTGCTGACGTCACGACTTGAGCAACAATTCCAGAAGTTTCCTCGTTAAAGTTGAACTCTGACCTGAGAGAAGATCCAGTCCCGGCCCTGTGTCCGCAGCTCGACCTGGAGATCCACAGATTCCTGACCCTCGGAGAGTTTGTTCACTGAAGACCAGAAAAGACTTTTTCATTCTCTTCTCCTCCCTTTTCTTTCTCTTCTCCTCCCTTTTCTTTCTCTTCTCCTCCCTTTCCGCTCTCGCCGCGCAGACTCCACCCTGCGCGCGGCAGACGCGGCGGGCGCGGCAGGCGCGGCGGGAGCGGCAAACACACTGTTGCCGCTTCCGCCGCTTCCGCTGCTGCGAAATCCGACGTGGACGTGTGAGTGCGCGTGTGTGCGCGCGCGTGCTGCTAAGTTTGTGTGTGAATGTGTGTGAGAGAATAACATCACGTCACAAATGATACAAAGATACACATTTGACGAGGAAACACTTCAATGACGTCACTATGACAACGTTAAACTATACATGATGGTTTAATGAAAGAATTACTAGTTAAGTATTGAATCATTAGTTAAATATTGAATTACTAGTTAAGTATTGAATCATTAGTTACATATTGAATTACTAGTTAAGTATTGAATCATTAGTTACATATTGAATTACTAGTTAAGTATTGAATCATTAGTTAAATATTTAATTACTAGTTAAATATTGAATTACTAGTTAAGTATTGAATTACTAGTTAAGTATTGAATCATTAGTTAAATATAGAATCATTAGTTAAATATTGAATTACTAGTTAAATATAGAATCATTAGTTAAATATTGAATTACTAGTTAAGTATTGAATCATTAGTTAAATATCGAATTACTAGTTAAGTATATAATCATTAGTTCAATATTTAATCTCTAGTTAAATATAGAATCATTAGTTAAATATTTAGTCTCTAGTTAAATATAGAATCATTAGTTAAATATAGAATCATTAGTTAAATATTGAATCATTAGTTAAATGTTGAATCATTAGTTAAATATAGAATCATTAGTTAAATATTGAATCATTAGTTAAATATTTAATCTCTAGTTAAATATAGAATCA
Source organism: Callionymus lyra (assembly GCF_982586985.1). Taxonomy (NCBI): domain Eukaryota; kingdom Metazoa; phylum Chordata; class Actinopteri; order Syngnathiformes; family Callionymidae; genus Callionymus; species Callionymus lyra. The sequence continues at coordinate 1,935,056 of NC_141822.1, read as the reverse complement.
TTAGTTAAATATAGAATCATTAGTTAAATATAGAATCATTAGTTAAATATTGAATTATAGGTTAAATATTGAATCATTAGTTAAATATTGAATCATTAGTTAAATATTGAATCATTAGGTAAATATAGAATCACTAGTTAAATATAGAATCATTAGTTAAATATAGAATCATTAGTTAAATATTGAATTATAGGTGAAATATTGAATCATTAGTTAAATATTGAATCATTAGTTAAATATTGAATCATTAGGTAAATATAGAATCACTAGTTAAATATAGAATCATTAGTTAAATATTGAATCATTAGTTAAATATAGAATCATTAGTTAAATATTGAATTATAAGTTAAATATTGAATCATTAGTTAAATATAGAATCATTAGTTAAATATTGAATTATAGGTTAAATATTGAATCATTAGTTAAATATTGAATCATTAGTTAAATATTGAATCATTAGGTAAATATAGAATCACTAGTTAAATATAGAATCATTAGTTAAATATGGAATTATAAGTTAAATATAGAATCATTAGTTAAATATTGAATCATTAGTTAAATATAGAATCATTAGTTAAATATAGAATCATTAGTTAAATATAGAATCATTAGTTAAATATTTAGTCTCTAGTTAAATATAGAATCATTAGTTAAATATAGAATCATTAGTTAAATATTGAATCATTAGTTAAATGTTGAATCATTAGTTAAATATAGAATCATTAGTTAAATATTGAATCATTAGTTAAATATTTAATCTCTAGTTAAATATAGAATCATTAGTTAAATATAGAATCATTAGTTAAATATAGAATCATTAGTTAAATATTGAATTATAGGTTAAATATTGAATCATTAGTTAAATATTGAATCATTAGTTAAATATTGAATCATTAGGTAAATATAGAATCACTAGTTAAATATAGAATCATTAGTTAAATATTGAATCATTAGTTAAATATAGAATCATTAGTTAAATATTGAATTATAGGTTAAATATTGAATCATTAGTTAAATATTGAATCATTAGTTAAATATTGAATCATTAGGTAAATATAGAATCACTAGTTAAATATAGAATCATTAGTTAAATATTGAATCATTAGTTAAATATAGAATCATTAGTTAAATATTGAATTATAAGTTAAATATTGAATCATTAGTTAAATATAGAATCATTAGTTAAATATTGAATTATAGGTTAAATATTGAATCATTAGTTAAATATTGAATCATTAGTTAAATATTGAATCATTAGGTAAATATAGAATCACTAGTTAAATATTGAATCATTAGTTAAATATAGAATCATTAGTTAAATATTGAATTACTAGTTAAGCTGATGTTTGTGAATCAGTGACAAGAACAAATACTTTTACTTCAGTATAACTTGTTCTACATTCAACGTTTTTCCTCGATAGTTTAAATCGATGTACTTTAGTTAAAGTTAAAGTATATACAAGTAACACGGAGTGTAAGTGCAGATGTTGCACACTTGCGCCATCTAGTTGTGGAAATGAATACACAAGAGAATTAAACTGTAGAATAATTTACACTTTTTAATTTGAGTTCAAATGTTTTATTAACTTCTGTAATGTTGTAATTAAACTATGGATTATTGTTAGATTCATTCTTTTCTTTTATCGTCTTTGTCATAGTTTTCTATCAAACAATGTTGACGTGGATTTGTAGTCGATTGTCTTTTTAATTCAACTTCTTTTTAATAAATCATTCTTTTGTATTTACTAAAAGTTGGTTAAACTAGTTGAAGATTAAACTTCGTCCGGACAAGGATGTAGCTTAGCATTAGCATTACTAGATAAAATACAAACTGGTGAAGATTAACATGAAATAAGTTCTTACCAACATTTCTTCTTTCTTCCACAGAGAAATGTTCATTATGGTCATTAATTAAAGTCAAACGTGACACATTTCTTTTGTTTTGTTCTTAACTTTGTCAGTAATGGAAGTTAAAACATGAACCACAGCTAGCATTAGCATGAAATTACTCACAGCTAACCTTAGCTTACACACAGCTAGCATTAACATACACACACAGCTAGCATGATCATGATCACAGCTAGCATTAGCATACACACACATTAGCATGAGCTTACGCACAGCTAACCTAAGCATACACACACAGCTAGCATGAGCATACTCACAGCTAGCATTAGCATACACACACATTAGCATGAGCTTACGCACAGCTAACCTAAGCATACACACACAGCTAGCATGAGCATACTCACAGCTAGCATTAACATACACACACATTAGCATGAGTTGGTGCCGTGTTGTGTCGACACTGATGTTGTGTGATTGTGTAGATGGACGAAGCAACAGTGTTGTGTCGACACTGATGTTGTGTGATTGTGTAGATGGACGAAGCAACAGTGTTGTGTCGACACTGATGTTGTGTGATTGTGTAGCTGGACGAAGCAACAGTGTTGTGTCGACATTGATGTTGTGTGATTGTGTAGATGGACGAAGCAACAGTGTTGTGTCGACACTGATGTTGTGTGATTGTGTAGATGGACGAAGCAACAGTGTTGTGTCGACACTGATGTTGTGTGATTGTGTAGATGGACGAAGCAACAGTGTTGTGTCGACACTGATGTTGTGTGATTGTGTAGCTGGACGAAGCAACAGTGTTGTGTCGACACTGATGTTGTGTGATTGTGTAGATGGACGAAGCAACAGTGTTGTGTCGACACTGATGTTGTGTGATTGTGTAGCTGGACGAAGCAACAGTGTTGTGTCGACACTGATGTTGTGTGATTGTGTAGATGGACGAAGCAACAGTGTTGTGTCGACACTGATGTTGTGCGATTGTGTAGATGGACGAAGCAACAGTGTTGTGTCGACACTGATGTTGTGTGATTGTGTAGATGGACGAAGCAACAGTGTTGTGTCGACACTGATGTTGTGTGATTGTGTAGATGGACGAAGCAACAGTGTTGTGTCGACACTGATGTTGTGTGATTGTGTAGATGGACGAAGCAACAGTGTTGTGTCGACACTGATGTTGTGTGATTGTGTAGATGGACGAAGCAACAGTGTTGTGTCGACACTGATGTTGTGTGATTGTGTAGCTGGACGAAGCAACAGTGTTGTGTCGACACTGATGTTGTGTGATTGTGTAGATGGACGAAGCAACAGTGTTGTGTCGACACTGATGTTGTGTGATTGTGTAGATGGACGAAGCAACAGTGTTGTGTCGACACTGATGTTGTGTGATTGTGTAGATGGACGAAGCAACAGTGTTGTGTCGACACTGATGTTGTGTGATTGTGTAGCTGGACGAAGCAACAGTGTTGTGTCGACATTGATGTTGTGTGATTGTGTAGATGGACGAAGCAACAGTGTTGTGTCGACACTGATGTTGTGTGATTGTGTAGATGGACGAAGCAACAGTGTTGTGTCGACACTGATGTTGTGTGATTGTGTAGATGGACGAAGCAACAGTGTTGTGTCGACACTGATGTTGTGTGATTGTGTAGCTGGACGAAGCAACAGTGTTGTGTCGACACTGATGTTGTGTGATTGTGTAGAAAAGCAACAAGTGATGATCAACATCCATTTATTCCTGGTTTCTAGAGCAAATAAAATCTGTCGACACGAGTCGACATAATTACAGTTTGTACAATACCAGTAAAATTGGTAAAGATCTCGTCAGCCTGGTCGCGTCGCCGAGGCACCAGCGACGCGCAGACGCCCGGGTGACCCGACTGGTGTTGAACCGTGACAATTATAAAATCTATCTGTACATTATTAGCCTCTCCAGGTGAGGTCGCACCTGTCGTCGGAGCTTCTCGACACTTTTAACACTCGATTCTTTCTCTGAACTTTAAATGTTTCAACATTTACCAGATTTTAAACAAACTTTCGTTTCAACTCATAGAAAAACGAAGACGATCAACAGTCGAGCAGATTCAAGTTCGTCGCATCAGTAAATAAAACTCTTATAAATAAAACGTTTACAAAACGTCAACAGTCGAGTCGGTCGAGCTGAAGGTCGTCGACGTGTTTTCAAGGACGTTAAAACCAAGAAGGTTAAGATGATAAAACTTGACTTTTCGGCCTCAAACACGTTGAGACGAACGAGTTAAAGAAACGTTTCGAGGAACTTGATCCTCTGGGACCAAATGATGGGAAATAAACCTACAGTTTATTCTGAACTTCTTTGTGAAGAATAAACTGTTAACTTTAGACTGAAGGTCGTTTGGCGACACAAATGCGACGGCGACACAAATGCGACGGCGACACAAATGCGACGGCGACACATTGTGACGGCGACACAAATGCGACAGCATCACAAATGCGACGGCGACACATTGTGACGGCGACACAAATGCGACAGCATCACAAATGCGATGGCGACACATTGTGACGGCGACACATTGTGACGGCGACACATTGTGACGGCGACACAAATGCGACGGCGACACATTGTGACGGCGACACAAATGCGACGGCGACACAAATGCGACGGCGACACATTGTGACGGCGACACATTGTGACGGCGACACAAATGCGACGGCGACACATTGTGACGGCGACACAAATGCGACGGCGACACATTGTGACGGCGACACAAATGCGACGGCGACACATTGTGACGGCGACACAAATGCGACGGCGACACATTGTGACGGCGACACAAATGCGACAGCATCACAAATGCGACGGCGACACATTGTGACGGCGACACAAATGCGACAGCATCACAAATGCGACGGCGACACATTGTGACGGCGACACAAATGCGACGGCGACACATTGTGACGGCGACACAAATGCGACGGCGACACAAATGCGATGGCGACACATTGCGACGGCGACACAAATGCGACGGCGACACATTGTGACGGCGACACAAATGCGACGGCGACACAAATGCCACGGCGACACATTGTGACGGCGACACAAATGCGACGGCGACACATTGTGACGGCGACACAAATGCGACGGCATCACAAATGCGACGGCATCACAAATGCGACGGCGACACAAATACGACGGCGACACATTGTGACGGCGACACAAATGCGACGGCGACACAAATGCGACGGCGACACAAATGCGACGGCGACACAAATGCGACGGCGACACAAATGCGACGGCGACACAAATGCGACGGCGACACATTGTGACGGCGACACAAATGCGACGGCGACACAAATGCGACGGCGACACAAATGCGACGGCGACACATTGTGACGGCGACACAAATGCGACGGCATCACAAATGCGACGGCATCACAAATGCGACGGCATCACAAATGCGACGGCGACACAAATACGACGGCGACACAAATACGACGGCGACACATTGTGACGGCGACACAAATGCGACGGCGACACAAATGCGACGGCGACACAAATGCGACGGCGACACAAATGCGACGGCGACACATTGTGACGGCGACACAAATACGACGGCGACACATTGTGACGGCGACACAAATGCGACGGCGACACAAATGCGACGGCGACACAAATGCGACGGCGACACAAATGCGACGGCGACACATTGTGACGGCGACACAAATGCCACGGCGACACAAATGCGACGGCGACACAAATGCGACGGCATCACAAATGCGACGGCGACACATTGTGACGGCGACACAAATGCGACGGCGACACAAATGCGACGGCGACACATTGTGACGGCGACACAAATGCGACGGCGACACATTGTGACGGCGACACAAATGCGACGGCGACACATTGTGACGGCGACACAAATGCGACGGCGACACATTGTGACGGCGACACAAATGCGACGGCGACACATTGTGACGGCGACACAAATGCGACAGCATCACAAATGCGACGGCGACACATTGTGACGGCGACACAAATGCGACAGCATCACAAATGCGACGGCGACACATTGTGACGGCGACACAAATGCGACGGCGACACATTGTGACGGCGACACAAATGCGACGGCGACACAAATGCGATGGCGACACATTGCGACGGCGACACAAATGCGACGGCGACACATTGTGACGGCGACACAAATGCGACGGCGACACAAATGCCACGGCGACACATTGTGACGGCGACACAAATGCCACGGCGACACAAATGCGACGGCGACACATTGTGACGGCGACACAAATGCGACGGCATCACAAATGCGACGGCATCACAAATGCGACGGCGACACAAATACGACGGCGACACATTGTGACGGCGACACAAATGCGACGGCGACACAAATGCGACGGCGACACAAATGCGACGGCGACACAAATGCGACGGCGACACAAATGCGACGGCGACACAAATGCGACGGCGACACATTGTGACGGCGACACAAATGCGACGGCGACACAAATGCGACGGCGACACAAATGCGACGGCGACACATTGTGACGGCGACACAAATGCGACGGCATCACAAATGCGACGGCATCACAAATGCGACGGCATCACAAATGCGACGGCGACACAAATACGACGGCGACACAAATACGACGGCGACACATTGTGACGGCGACACAAATGCGACGGCGACACAAATGCGACGGCGACACAAATGCGACGGCGACACAAATGCGACGGCGACACATTGTGACGGCGACACAAATACGACGGCGACACATTGTGACGGCGACACAAATGCGACGGCGACACAAATGCGACGGCGACACAAATGCGACGGCGACACAAATGCGACGGCGACACATTGTGACGGCGACACAAATGCCACGGCGACACAAATGCGACGGCGACACAAATGCGACGGCATCACAAATGCGACGGCGACACATTGTGACGGCGACACAAATGCGACGGCGACACAAATGCACGGTGGTGACGCGTGACTTTAAGGCAGCAGCTGCTGCAGCTACAGATGCTTCTGACACAAATGTTTCTAAAATGATTGACGACTCCTGAGATGATTGACGGGCGACTCCCCGGATCAGACAGCGTTTGGTCACGTGACCTTCTCGAAAAAGTGAAATCTGAACGAGAGAGAGTTTGTGGTGGTTTCCTCCGTTGCCATGGCAGCAGCAGCACGACTGTCTTGACGGACGGCTGTCACTCTGGAGGCGTCGACGGTGATGGATGTGAAGTGAACCTTCATGACGACTTCTAAATTAAACTACTGTCCCGGCGCCTCCGCGGTCCGATGCCAAATGTCTGCGCCGGAGGTCTTGGGTTCAGACGGCGGTGGGGGTCAAAGGTTGTGGGTTCAGTTGGCGACGGCGGCCGAGGTCACGGAGGCAGGAATCCTCGGCATCTTCTTGACGGGACTGGGAACGAGCTGGAGGAGAAAATACTTTATTAACGAGTGTTTAACTGACGTCACAGTTTTATTGAACTTTTCAAAAGTCGAAACTTTTGCTTTATTATAATTTTGTTCACTTTAAGCATTGATTCTTTTGATCATTGAATTTAGAAAATTGAACATTTGCAAATAAAGTTTTTTTACGTATAGATTTTTTTATTCTTAATCAAATGATTGAAAGAAGAAAACAAAAATAAATCAATAAACAAAAGTTAAATCCAGTCTTTTAATTTTAAATATATAAATATATATATATATATATATATATATATATATATATATATATAAATATAAATGTTATAATAGAGTCTCCAGACTAAACCAACAGAGCACAGAGATACTGATCAACTATAAAAACAACCTCTCGTCTCCTTACAGACACACTCCTGTCTCCCTGCTGTCTCACCTCCTGTCTCCCTGCTGTCTCACCTCCTGTCTCACCTCCTGTCTCACCTCCTGTCTCACCTCCTGTCTCACTGCTGTCTCACTGCTGTCTCACTGCTGTCTCACTCCTGTCTCACCTCCTGTCTCACCTCCTGTCTCACCTCCTGTCTCACTGCTGTCTCACTGCTGTCTCACCTCCTGTCTCACTGCTGTCTCACTGCTGTCTCACTGCTGTCTCACTCCTGTCTCACTGCTGTCCCACCTCCTGTCTCACCTCCTGTCTCACTGCTGTCTCACCTCCTGTCTCCCTGCTGTCTCACTCCTGTCTCACTGCTGTCTCACTGCTGTCTCACTCCTGTCTCACCTCCTGTCTCACTGCTGTCTCACTCCTGTCTCACTGCTGTCTCACTGCTGTCTCACCTCCTGTCTCACCTCCTGTCTCACTCCTGTCTCCCTGCTGTCTCACCTCCTGTCTCACTGCTGTCTCACTCCTGTCTCACTGCTGTCTCACTGCTGTCTCACTGCTGTCTCACTCCTGTCTCACCTCCTGTCTCACTCCTGTCTCACTCCTGTCTCACCTCCTGTCTCACTGCTGTCTCCCTCCTGTCTCCCTCCTGTCTCACCTCCTGTCTCCCTGCTGTCTCACCTCCTGTCTCACCTCCTGTCTCACTGCTGTCTCCCTCCTGTCTCCCTGCTGTCTCACCTCCTGTCTCACCTCCTGTCTCCCTCCTGTCTCACTGCTGTCTCACTGCTGTCTCACTGCTGTCTCACTGCTGTCTCCCTCCTGTCTCACTGCTGTCTCCCTCCTGTCTCACCTCCACTCCGCCCACAGGTCGCTCCAGCTCCTCTGACGGCAGCTCCAGAGGTCTCCGGGCGTATTCACGGCGGTGCTTCTCGTCCACTCGGGTCAAGTACCAGGTTCCTGGGAACAGATCCTCCACCGGTCCTCGAGGGACATAGCTCGCTGTGGTGAAGAACATCAGAGTGAGTGAGTGAGTGAGTCAGAGAGTGAGTGAGTGAGTGAGTGAGTGAGTGAGTGAGTGAGTGAGTGAGTCAGAGAGTGAGTGAGTCAGAGAGTGAGTGAGTGAGTGAGTGAGTGAGTGAGTGAGTGAGTGAGTGAGTGAGTGAGTGAGTGAGTGAGTGAGTGAGTGAGTGAGTGAGTGAGTGAGTGAGTGAGTCAGAGAGTGAGTGAGTCAGAGAGTGAGTGAGTCAGAGAGTGAGTGAGTGAGTGAGTTCATACATTTATAGATAATTATTGTCTATTATTATTATCAGATGATCATGTGACTCTGAAGATAATGATTGTCTGCTGTTGTCGACGACGACGATGATCTTCTCACATCACGTGTCAAAGAAGATTCTTTTACTCAAAATCATTTTTGCTATGTTTGCAAAAAGCCTAAAAAGTAGTCGCCTGAGAAAACACCAAAAAGGAAGAAACCGAAATTGCTCAACTTTTCTTGCCCGTAAAACTCTGAAGGAAAGAAGAAGTCACTCCATGGGTTGAGGAACAAAGAACTTCATGAGCAGAATCAAGAAGTAACAAGTTGAAGAGTCAAAAGAAGACGAGGATCATCACACAGTGGAGGTCGCACAATATGTGTCCTGTGTGTCCTGTGTGTCGTGTGTGTCCTGTGTGTGTCCTGTGTGTGTCGTGTGTGTGTCGTGTGTGTGTCGTGTGTGTGTCGTGTGTGTGTCGTGTGTGTGTCCTGTGTAGGTACATTTATACACAACTGTGGCGCCTTGTGAGAAGATCCATCAAAAACCCTGAAGGAGAAACATTCATCCTTAACTTTTACTAATAAAAGTATTCGATCGATATATCTATAATGTGTACTGGATAGATCTATAATGTGCAATCGATAGTTCTATAATGTGTACTGGATAGTTCTATAATGTGTACTGGATAGATCTATAATGTGTACTGGATAGATCTATAATGTGTACTGGATAGATCTATAATGTGCACTGGATAGATCTATAATGTGCACTCGATAGATCTATAATGTGCACTCGATAGATCTATAATGTGCACTCGATAGATCTATAATGTGCACTGGATAGTTCTATAATGTGCACTGGATAGTTCTATAATGTGTACTGGATAGTTCTATAATGTGTACTGGATAGATCTATAATGTGTAATGGATAGATCTATAATGTGCACTCGATAGATCTATAATGTGCACTCGATAGATCTATAATGTGCACTGGATAGATCTATAATGTGCACTGGATAGATCTATAATGTGCACTCGATAGATCTATAATGTGCACTGGATAGATCTATAATGTGCACTGGATAGATCTATAATGTGTACTGGATATATCTATAATGTGCACTGGATAGATCTATAATGTGCACTGGATAGATCTATAATGTGCACTGGATAGATCTATACTGTGTACTGGATAGATCTATAATGTGTACTGGATAGATCTATAATGTGCACTCGATAGATCTATAATGTGCACTGGATAGATCTATAATGTGCACTGGATAGATCTATAATGTGCACTGGATAGATCTATAATGTGTACTGGATAGATCTATAATGTGTACTGGATAGATCTATAATGTGCACTGGATAGATCTATAATGTGTACTGGATAGATCTATAATGTGTACTGGATAGATCTATAATGTGCACTCGATAGATCTATAATGTGCACTGGATAGATCTATAATGTGCACTGGATAGATCTATAATGTGCACTGGATAGATCTATAATGTGTACTGGATAGATCTATAATGTGTACTGGATAGATCTATAATGTGCACTGGATAGATCTATAATGTGTACTGGATAGATCTATAATGTGTACTGGATAGATCTATAATGTGCACTCGATAGATCTATAATGTGCACTGGATAGATCTATAATGTGCACTCGATAGATCTATAATCTACAAGATGAATATCCCAGACCGTCATAATAGAAATGTCGAACGTGTACTAATTCTAATACTTGCGTGACAGTGAGTCAAGTCAAGTTCTTTCATTGTCAAATATGCATCTATTAAGACAAACAGCATAGGTAGCAGAAGTGTGTGTGAGACAGTCGGGTGTGTGTGAGACAGGTGTACCTAGATGGTGTGTGTGTGTGAGACAGTCGGGTGTGTGTGAGACAGGTGTACCTAGATGGTGTGTGTGTGTGAGACAGTCGGGTGTGTGTGAGACAGGTGTACCTAGATGGTGTGTGTGTGTGTGAGACAGTCAGGTGTGTGTGAGACAGGTGTACCTAGATGGTGTGTGTGTGTGAGACAGTCAGGTGTGTGTGAGACAGGTGTACCTAGATGGTGTGTGTGAGACAGGTGTACCTAGATGGTGTGTGTGTGTGTGTGAGAGTCAGGTGTGTGTGAGACAGGTGTACCTAGATGGTGTGTGTGAGACAGGTGTACCTAGATGGTGTGTGTGAGACAGGTGTACCTAGATGGTGTGTGTGTGTGTGAGACAGTTAGGTGTGTGTGAGACAGGTGTACCTAGATGGTGTGTGTGTGTGAGACAGTCGGGTGTGTGTGAGACAGGTGTACCTAGATGGTGTGTGTGTGTGAGACAGTCGGGTGTGTGTGAGACAGGTGTACTTAGATGGTGTGTGTGTGTGAGACAGTCAGGTGTGTGTGAGACAGGTGTACCTAGATGGTGTGTGTGTGTGTGAGACAGTCGGGTGTGTGTTAGACAGGTGTACCTAGATGGTGTGTGTGTGTGAGACAGTCGGGTGTGTGTGAGACAGGTGTACCTAGATGGTGTGTGTGTGTGAGACAGTCGGGTGTGTGTGAGACAGGTGTACCTAGATGGTGTGTGTGAGACAGGTGTACCTAGATGGTGTGTGTGTGTGTGAGACAGTCAGGTGTGTGTGAGACAGGTGTACCTAGATGGTGTGTGTGTGTGAGACAGTCGGGTGTGTGTGAGACAGGTGTACCTAGATGGTGTGTGTGTGTGAGACAGTCGGGTGTGTGTGAGACAGGTGTACCTAGATGGTGTGTGTGTGTGAGACAGTCAGGTGTGTGTGTGAGACAGGTGTACCTAGATGGTGTGTGTGTGTGAGACAGTCGGGTGTGTGTGAGACAGGTGTACCTAGATGGTGTGTGTGTGTGAGACAGTCGGGTGTGTGTGAGACAGGTGTACCTAGATGGTGTGTGTGTGTGAGACAGTCGGGTGTGTGTGAGACAGGTGTACCTAGATGGTGTGTGTGTGTGAGACAGTCGGGTGTGTGTGAGACAGGTGTACCTAGATGGTGTGTGTGTGTGAGACAGTCGGGTGTGTGTGAGACAGGTGTACCTAGATGGTGTGTGTGAGACAGGTGTACCTAGATGGTGTGTGTGTGTGTGAGACAGTCAGGTGTGTGTGAGACAGGTGTACCTAGATGGTGTGTGTGTGTGAGACAGTCGGGTGTGTGTGAGACAGGTGTACCTAGATGGTGTGTGTGTGTGAGACAGTCGGGTGTGTGTGAGACAGGTGTACCTAGATGGTGTGTGTGTGTGAGACAGTCAGGTGTGTGTGAGACAGGTGTACCTAGATGGTGTGTGTGTGTGAGACAGTCGGGTGTGTGTGAGACAGGTGTACCTAGATGGTGTGTGTGTGTGAGACAGTCAGGTGTGTGTGAGACAGGTGTACCTAGATGGTGTGTGTGTGTGAGACAGTCAGGTGTGTGTGAGACAGGTGTACCTAGATGGTGTGTGTGTGTGAGACAGTCAGGTGTGTGTGAGACAGGTGTACCTAGATGGTGTGTGTGTGTGAGACAGTCGGGTGTGTGTGAGACAGGTGTACCTAGATGGTGTGTGTGTGTGAGACAGTCGGGTGTGTGTGAGACAGGTGTACCTAGATGGTGTGTGTGTGTGTGTGTGTGTGTGTGAGACAGTCAGGTGTGTGTGAGACAGGTGTACCTAGATGGTGTGTGTGTGTGAGACAGTCAGGTGTGTGTGAGACAGGTGTACCTAGATGGTGTGTGTGAGACAGGTGTACCTAGATGGTGTGTGTGAGACAGGTGTACCTAGATGGTGTGTGTGTGAGAGACAGTCAGGTGTGTGTGAGACAGGTGTACCTAGATGGTGTGTGTGTGAGAGACAGTCAGGTGTGTGTGAGACAGGTGTACCTAGACGGTGTGTGTGTGTGAGACAGGTGTACCTAGATGGTGTGTGTGTGAGAGACAGTCAGGTGTGTGTGAGACAGGTGTACCTAGATGGTGTGTGTGTAAGAGACAGTCAGGTGTGTGTGAGACAGGTGTACCTAGATGGTGTGTGTGAGACAGGTGTACCTAGATGGTGTGTGTGAGACAGTCAGGTGTGTGTGAGACAGGTGTACCTAGATGGTGTGTGTGAGACAGGTGTACCTAGATGGTGTGTGTGAGACAGTCAGGTGTGTGTGAGACAGGTGTACCTAGATGGTGTGTGTGAGACAGGTGTACCTAGATGGTGTGTGTGTGTGAGACAGTCAGGTGTGTGTGAGACAGGTGTACCTAGATGGTGTGTGTGAGACAGGTGTACCTAGATGGTGTGTGTGAGACAGGTGTACCTAGATGGTGTGTGTGAGACAGGTGTACCTAGATGGTGTGTGTGAGACAGGTGTACCTAGATGGTGTGTGTGTGTGAGACAGGTGTACCTAGATGGTGTGTGTGTGAGAGACAGGTGTACCTAGATGGTGTGTGTGAGACAGTCAGGTGTGTGTGAGACAGGTGTACCTAGATGGTGTGTGAGAGACAGGTGTACCTAGATGGTGTGTGTGAGACAGTCAGGTGTGTGTGAGACAGGTGTACCTAGATGGTGTGTGTGAGACAGGTGTACCTAGATGGTGTGTGTGAGACAGGTGTACCTAGATGGTGTGTGTGAGACAGGTGTACCTAGATGGTGTGTGTGAGACAGGTGTACCTAGATGGTGTGTGTGAGACAGGTGTACCTAGATGGTGTGTGTGAGACAGGTGTACCTAGATGGTGTGTGTGAGACAGGTGTACCTAGATGGTGTGTGTGAGACAGGTGTACCTAGATGGTGTGTGTGAGACAGGTGTACCTAGATGGTGTGTGTGAGACAGGTGTACCTAGATGGTGTGTGTGAGACAGGTGTACCTAGATGGTGTGTGTGAGACAGGTGTACCTAGATGGTGTGTGTGAGACAGGTGTACCTAGATGGTGTGTGTGAGACAGGTGTACCTAGATGGTGTGTGTGAGACAGGTGTACCTAGATGGTGTGTGTGAGACAGGTGTACCTAGATGGTGTGTGTGAGACAGGTGTACCTAGATGGTGTGTGTGAGACAGGTGTACCTAGATGGTGTGTGAGACAGGTGTACCTAGATGGTGTGTGTGAGACAGGTGTACCTAGATGGTGTGTGTGAGACAGGTGTACCTAGATGGTGTGTGTGAGACAGGTGTGTGTGAGACAGGTGTACCTAGATGGTGTGTGTCTTCTCTCAGCTTCATGTTCTCAGAGAAAAGATCCGGCGACACCTTCACTCGTGAGTCCAGTCTGAGCTGCAGGTCATCGATGCTGGAGACCAGTTTGTCCAGAGCAGAACCTGAAGAGAACATAGATGTGAGACGCTGTCCTCCAACACAAGATCACACGTAGCCATTAGTGCAGCGGTGGACAGACGCTTGTATGGATGTCAATCAAGTGATGCAAGAGATCGTTTAACAACTGAATAAACTTCAAAGTAACTCATGTCCATCATGTTCTCATCCAAGTCTCATTGTCCACGTCCTCAGGAACCAATGAGACGCTTTCTTTGTCATAAGCTCCGCCCACCGAGTGGAGCACCAAGAGATTTGATTGGATCAACTTTAAAGTCATTCAAAGGATTCCTTTAGTGGAGTCCGAGTAAAGACTAGTGTAGTTGTTGTGCAGTTGTTGTGTAGTTGTCGTGCAGTTGTCGTGCAGTTGTTGTGTAGTTGTTGTGCAGTTGTTGTGCAGTTGTTGTGCAGTTGTTGTGTAGTTGTCGTGCAGTTGTTGTGCAGTTGTTGTGCCGTTGTTGTGCAGTATTGATCATGAGGTCATGAAGGTCACTGACCTGGCGTGTGGTCTTGAGTGACTCTCAGGGAATAAAGAGTTGCTGCGAATCCTGATCCGTAGGAAAAGACTCCGACTCTCTGGCCGGCGAGCTGCGACGCCGAGTGTCTGTGGAGATAAAAGACCCTCAGAGGTCAGGAGGTAAGAGATGGACCCTCAGGGTTCAGGAGGTAAGAGATGGACCCTCAGGGTTCAGGAGGTAAGAGATGGACCCTCAGGGTTCAGGAGGTAAGAGATGGACCCTCAGGGTTCAGGAGGTAAGAGATGGACCCTCAGGGTTCAGGAGGTAAGAGATGGACCCTCAGGGTTCAGGAGGTAAGAGATGGACCCTCAGGGTTCAGGAGGTAAGAGATGGACCCTCAGGGTTCAGGAGGTTAAAGATGGACCCTCAGGGTTCAGGAGGTAAGAGATGGACCCTCAGGGTTCAGGAGGTAAGAGATGGACCCTCAGGGTTCAGGAGGTAAGAGATGGACCCTCAGGGTTCAGGAGGTAAGAGATGGACCCTCAGGGTTCAGGAGGTAAAAGATGGACCCTCAGGGTTCAGGAGGTAAGAGATGGACCCTCAGGGTTCAGGAGGTAAGAGATGGACCCTCAGGGTTCAGGAGATAAGAGATGGACCCTCAGGGTTCAGGAGGTTAAAGATGGACCCTCAGGGTTCAGGAGGTTAAAGATGGACCCTCAGGGTTCAGGAGGTAAGAGATGGACCCTCAGGGTTCAGGAGATAAAAGATGGACCCTCAGGGTTCAGGAGGTAAGAGATGGACCCTCAGGGTTCAGGAGGTAAGAGATGGACCCTCAGGGTTCAGGAGGTAAGAGATGGACCCTCAGGGTTCAGGAGCTAAGAGATGGACCCTCAGGGTTCAGGAGATAAAAGACCCTCAGGGTTCAGGAGATAAAAGACCTTCAGAGGTCAGGAGGTAAGAGATGGACCCTCAAGGTTCAGGAGGTAAGAGATGGACCCTCAGGGTTCAGGAGGTTCTGGTGAGAAGACGTTCCACGTACTGGGCCAGGAGCGAGGCCAGGCAGCCGTACACCGAGGGCGTGTACATGTTCCCGTTCTGGTTGGACACGAGCAGCGAGGCTTTGGTTTTCCTCTGGAACAGGTCGGTGCTGGCCTTCATGAAGGCCTTCTCCACGTCCCTGTCGAAGTAGGTCTCCTCGGGTCTCACCCCCCTGAGGACACAACAAGATGTTGTCAAGATGATGCGTCCACAGGTGTCTCTTCGACATGAACATCATCTTCACCTGAACGAGTCCAGGCCGGCGAACGGTCCCGCCTCCGTGTCCGGGCTGGGATGGTTGAGGAAGTCGTTGAGCATCAGTCGGGCCAGAGACTTCTGCACCAGCTTACAGTACGGAGAGTGGAAGACCAGGAAGCCAAAGTCCTCGAGGCAGAAGAGCTTCTCAGAGCCAGCTGAGCAGGAGAGACACGAGTGACGTCAGACATGAGCAGTCGAGTCCAGACGTCAGCCTTGAACGACCTTGAGTTCAGTCTGAGGTCGAACTTTAACTTTTAAAGTTAACTTAACTTTAACATTTTATCAGTAAATATTAGAGTAAAACAATTATTAATTAGATAATAATGTAGGTTTGTGTTGATATCATGATATATAGTGATAGTGTAGTAACAAGTATATATGTGTAGTATTGTCCAGTACTTGACTCTGGTGTTGTGATAGTGTAGTATCAAGTATATATGTGTAGTATTGTCCAGTACTTGACTCTGGTGTTGTGATAGTGTAGTAACAAGTATATATGTGTAGTATTGTCCAGTACTTGACTCTGGTGTTGTGATAGTGTAGTAACAAGTATATATGTGTAGTATTGTCCAGTACTTGACTCTGGTGTTGTGATAGTGTAGTAACAAGTATATATGTGTAGTATTGTCCAGTACTTGACTCTGGTGTTGTGATAGTGTAGTAACAAGTATATATGTGTAGTATTGTCCAGTACTTGACTCTGGTGTTGTGATAGTGTAGTAACAAGTATATATGTGTAGTATTGTCCAGTACTTGACTCTGGTGTTGTGATAGTGTAGTAACAAGTATATATGTGTAGTATTGTCCAGTACTTGACTCTGGTGTTGTGATAGTGTAGTAACAAGTATATATGTGTAGTATTGTCCAGTACTTGACTCTGGTGTTGTGATAGTGTAGTATCAAGTATATATGTGTAGTATTGTCCAGTACTTGACTCTGGTGTTGTGATAGTGTAGTCACAAGTATATATGTGTAGTATTGTCCAGTACTTGACTCTGGTGTTGTGATAGTGTAGTCACAAGTATATATGTGTAGTATTGTCCAGTACTTGACTCTGGTGTTGTGATAGTGTAGTAACAAGTATATATGTGTAGTATTGTCCAGTACTTGACTCTGGTGTTGTGATAGTGTAGTCACAAGTATATATGTGTAGTATTGTCCAGTACTTGACTCTGGTGTTGTGATAGTGTAGTCACAAGTATATATGTGTAGTATTGTCCAGTACTTGACTCTGGTGTTGTGATAGTGTAGTCACAAGTATATATGTGTAGTATTGTCCAGTACTTGACTCTGGTGTTGTGATAGTGTAATCACAAGTATATATGTGTAGTATTGTCCAGTACTTGACTCTGGTGTTGTGATAGTGTAGTAACAAGTATATATGTGTAGTATTGTCCAGTACTTGACTCTGGTGTTGTGATAGTGTAGTAACAAGTATACATGTGTAGTATTGTCCTGTACTTGACTCTGGTGTTGTAATAGTGTAGTAAGAAGTATATATATGTAGTATTGTCCAGTACTTGACTCTGGTGTTGTGTTAGTGTAGTAACAAGTATATATGTGTAGTATTGTCCAGTACTTGACTCTGGTGTTGTGATAGTGTAGTAACAAGTATATATGTGTAGTATTGTCCAGTACTTGACTCTGGTGTTGTGTTAGTGTAGTAACAAGTATATATGTGTAGTATTGTCCAGTACTTGACTCTGGTGTTGTGATAGTGTAGTAACAAGTATATATGTGTAGTATTGTCCAGTACTTGACTCTGGTGTTGTGATAGTGTAGTAACAAGTATATATGTGTAGTATTGTCCAGTACTTGACTCTGGTGTTGTGATAGTGTAGTATCAAGTATATATGTGTAGTATTGTCCAGTACTTGACTCTGGTGTTGTGATAGTGTAGTCACAAGTATATATGTGTAGTATTGTCCAGTACTTGACTCTGGTGTTGTGATAGTGTAGTCACAAGTATATATGTGTAGTATTGTCCAGTACTTGACTCTGGTGTTGTGATAGTGTAGTAACAAGTATATATGTGTAGTATTGTCCAGTACTTGACTCTGGTGTTGTGATAGTGTAGTCACAAGTATATATGTGTAGTATTGTCCAGTACTTGACTCTGGTGTTGTGATAGTGTAGTCACAAGTATATATGTGTAGTATTGTCCAGTACTTGACTCTGGTGTTGTGATAGTGTAGTCACAAGTATATATGTGTAGTATTGTCCTGTACTTGACTCTGGTGTTGTGATAGTGTAGTAACAAGTATATATGTGTAGTATTGTCCTGTACGTGACTCTGGTGTTGTGATAGTGTAGTAACAAGTATATATGTGTAGTATTGTCCAGTACTTGACTCTGGTGTTGTGATAGTGTAGTAACAAGTATACATGTGTAGTATTGTCCTGTACTTGACTCTGGTGTTGTGATAGTGTAGTAACAAGTATATATGTGTAGTATTGTCCAGTAATTGACTCTGGTGTTGTGATAGTGTAGTAACAAGTATATATGTGTAGTATTGTCCTGTACTTGACTCTGGTGTTGTGATAGTGTAGTAACAAGTATATATGTGTAGTATTGTCCTGTACTTGACTCTGGTGTTGTGATAGTGTAGTAACAAGTATATATGTGTAGTATTGTCCTGTACGTGACTCTGGTGTTGTGATAGTGTAGTAACAAGTATATATGTGTAGTATTGTCCAGTACTTGACTCTGGTGTTGTGATAGTGTAGTAACAAGTATACATGTGTAGTATTGTCCTGTACTTGACTCTGGTGTTGGGATAGTGTAGTAACACGTATACATGTGTAGTATTGTCCAGTACTTGACTCTGGTGTTGGGATAGTGTAGTAACAAGTTTATATATGTGTAGTATTGTCCAGTACTTGACTCTGGTGTTGTGATAGTGTAGTAACACGTATACATGTGTAGTACTGTCCAGTACTTGACTCTGGTGTTGTGATAGTGTAGTAACAAGTATATATGTGTAGTATTGTCCAGTACTTGACTCTGGTGTTGTGATAGTGTAGTAACAAGTATATATGTGTAGTATTGTCCAGTACTTGACTCTGGTGTTGTGATAGTGTAGTAACAAGTATATATGTGTAGTATTGTCCAGTACTTGACTCTGGTGTTGTGATAGTGTAGTAACAAGTATATATGTGTAGTATTGTCCAGTACTTGACTCTGGTGTTGTGATAGTGTAGTAACAAGTATATATGTGTAGTATTGTCCAGTACTTGACTCTGGTGTTGCAGAATTTATTTTAGTCACAACACAAAAATAAACATACCTTGAGTTATTTTCAATTGTAAATAACACATTTTATATAATACACACTTTAGTGAAACAAAAACTACGACTGTGAGTAAAAAAATAAATACATCGATAAAGTGCTGTTGAATATTGACGTAGTATTGTGAGAATAAATATGCATTTTCTTCCTCGTTTAATAAATAATAAACAATAGTTTCATGTCGTTCAAGTGTTTATAAGAAGATCGTAAACGTCAAGATTTACTGTAGAAAACGACTTAAACACGACAGATCCATGTTCTCGTGAACTCTGACCTCCACGAGGTTCAAGCGTCATCAACAGTTTAATCCTCTTAACTGATGTCACTCTTGAAGGAAGTCACTGAGTTAACTTAACTGATGTCACTCTTGAAGGAAGTCACTAAGTTAACTTAACTGATGTCACTCTTGAAGGAAGTCACTGAGTTAACTTAACTGATGTCACTCTTGAAGGAAGTCACTAAGTTAACTTAACTGATGTCACTCTTGAAGGAAGTCACCAAGTTAACTTAACTGATGTCACTCTTGAAGGAAGTCACTGAGTTAACTTAACTGATGTCACTCATGAAGGAAGTCACTGAGTTAACTTAACTGATGACACTCTTGAAGGAAGTCACTGAGTTAACTTAACTGATGACACTCTTGAAGGAAGTCACTAAGTTAACTTAACTGATGTCACTCTTGAAGGAAGTCACTGAGTTAACTTAACTGATGTCACTCTTGAAGGAAGTCACTAAGTTAACTTAACTGATGTCACTCTTGAAGGAAGTCACTGAGTTAACTTAACTGATGTCACTCTTGAAGGAAGTCACTAAGTTAACTTAACTGATGTCACTCATGAAGGAAGTCACTAAGTTAACTTAACTGATGACACTCTTGAAGGAAGTCACTGAGTTAACTTAACTGATGACACTCTTGAAGGAAGTCACTAAGTTAACTTAACTGATGTCACTCTTGAAGGAAGTCACTAAGTTAACTTAACTGATGTCACTCTTGAAGGAAGTCACTGAGTTAACTTAACTGATGTCACTCATGAAGGAAGTCACTGAGTTAACTTAACTGATGTCACTCTTGAAGGAAGTCAATAAGTTAACTTAACTGATGACACTCTTGAAGGAAGTCACCAAGTTAACTTAACTGATGTCACTCTTGAAGGAAGTCACTAAGTTAACTTAACTGATGTCACTCTTGAAGGAAGTCACTAAGTTAACTTAACTGATGTCACTCTTGAAGGAAGTCACTAAGTTAACTTAACTGATGTCACTCTTGAAGGAAGTCACTAAGTTAACTTAACTGATGACACTCTTGAAGGAAGTCACTAAGTTAACTTAACTGATGTCACTCTTGAAGGAAGTCACTAACTTAACTTAACTGATGTCACTCTTGAAGGAAGTCACTAAGTTAACTTAACTGATGACACTCTTGAAGGAAGTCACTGAGTTAACTTAACTGATGTCACTCTTGAAGGAAGTCACTAAGTTAACTTAACTGATGTCACTCTTGAAGGAAGTCACTAAGTTAACTTAACTGATGTCACTCTTGAAGGAAGTCACTAAGTTAACTTAACTGATGTCACTCTTGAAGGAAGTCACTAAGTTAACTTAACTGATGACACTCTTGAAGGAAGTCACTAAGTTAACTTAACTGATGACACTCTTGAAGGAAGTCACTGAGTTAACTTAACTGATGACACTCTTGAAGGAAGTCACTGAGTTAACTTAACTGATGTCACTCTTGAAGGAAGTCACTGAGTTAACTTAACTGATGTCACTCTTGAAGGAAGTCAATAAGTTAACTTAACTGATGACACTCTTGAAGGAAGTCACTAAGTTAACTTAACTGATGTCACTCTTGAAGGAAGTCACTAAGTTAACTTAACTGATGTCACTCTTGAAGGAAGTCACTGAGTTAACTTAACTGATGTCACTCTTGAAGGAAGTCACCAAGTTAACTTAACTGATGTCACTCATGAAGGAAGTCACTGAGTTAACTTAACTGATGACACTCTTGAAGGAAGTCACTAAGTTAACTTAACTGATGTCACTCTTGAAGGAAGTCACTGAGTTAACTTAACTGAACACACTCTTGAAGGAAGTCACTAAGTTAACTTAACTGATGTCACTCTTGAAGGAAGTCACTGAGTTAACTTAACTGATGTCACTCTTGAAGGAAGTCACTGAGTTAACTTAACTGATGACACTCATGAAGGAAGTCACTAAGTTAACTTAACTGATGACACTCTTGAAGGAAGTCACTAAGTTAACTTAACTGATGTCACTCTTGAAGGAAGTCACTGAGTTAACTTAACTGAACACACTCTTGAAGGAAGTCACTAAGTTAACTTAACTGATGTCACTCTTGAAGGAAGTCACTGAGTTAACTTAACTGATGTCACTCTTGAAGGAAGTCACTGAGTTAACTTAACTGAACACACTCTTGAAGGAAGTCACTAAGTTAACTTAACTGATGTCACTCTTGAAGGAAGTCACTGAGTTAACTTAACTGATGTCACTCTTGAAGGAAGTCACTAAGTTAACTTAACTGATGTCACTCTTGAAGGAAGTCACTAAGTTAACTTAACTGATGTCACTCTTGAAGGAAGTCACTGAGTTAAGATAACTGATGTCACTCTTGAAGGAAGTCACTAAGTTAACTTAACTGATGTCACTCTTGAAGGAAGTCACTGAGTTAACTTAACTGATGTCACTCTTGAAGGAAGTCACTGAGTTAACTTAACTGATGTCACTCTTGAAGGAAGTCACTAAGTTAACTTAACTGATGTCACTCTTGAAGGAAGTCACTGAGTTAACTTAACTGATGTCACTCTTGAAGGAAGTCACTAAGTTAACTTAACTGATGACACTCTTGAAGGAAGTCACTAAGTTAACTTAACTGATGTCACTCTTGAAGGAAGTCACTAAGTTAACTTAACTGATGTCACTCTTGAAGGAAGTCACTAAGTTAACTTAACTGATGTCACTCTTGAAGGAAGTCACTAAGTTAACTTAACTGATGTCACTCTTGAAGGAAGTCACTAAGTTAACTTAACTGATGTCACTCTTGAAGGAAGTCACTGAGTTAACTTAACTGATGTCACTCTTGAAGGAAGTCACTAAGTTAACTTAACTGATGTCACTCTTGAAGGAAGTCACTGAGTTAACTTAACTGATGTCACTCTTGAAGGAAGTCACTAAGTTAACTTAACTGATGTCACTCTTGAAGGAAGTCACCGAGTTTACTTAACTGATGTCACTCTTGAAGGAAGTCGCTAAGTTAACTTAACTGATGTCACTCTTGAAGGAAGTCACTGAGTTAACTTAACTGATGTCACTCTTGAAGGAAGTCACTGAGTTAACTTAACTGATGTCACTCTTGAAGGAAGTCACTGAGTTAACTTAACTGATGTCACTCTTGAAGGAAGTCACTGAGTTAACTTAACTGATGTCACTCTTGAAGGAAGTCACTAAGTTAACTTAACTGATGTCACTCTTGAAGGAAGTCACTAAGTTAACTTAACTGATGTCACTCTTGAAGGAAGGCACTAAGTTAACTTAACTGATGTCACTCTTGAAGTCACTCTTGAAGTCACTCTTGAAGTCACTCTCACTGAGTTAACTTAACTAATGACACTCTTGAAGTCACTCTCACCTCTCTCACTGAGTTAACTTAACTAATGACACTCTTGAAGTCACTCTCACCTCTCTCACTAAGTTAACTTAACTAATGACACTCTTGAAGTCACTCTCACCTCTCTCACTAAGTTAACTTAACTAATGACACTCTTGAAGTCACTCTTGAAGTCACTCTCACCTCTCTCACTAAGTTAACTTAACTAATGACACTCTTGAAGTCACTCTTGAAGTCACTCTCACCTCTCTCACTAAGTTAACTTAACTAATGACACTCTTGAAGTCACTCTTGAAGTCACTCTCACCTCTCTGCCACTGAGCGTGGATCTTGTTGCGATACACAGAGTAGCATCGGTCCAGGGCGCTCAGGTAACACTCGATGGACAGTTTCCCGTCGACCACCGGATACTCAGACACCAGGTCCGGCTTGTAGAAGTCGTACGCGTGTTGCATGTGTGTCCCGCGCAGGCCTGACACACAAACACACACACACACACACACACACACACACACAAACACAAACACACACACACACGTCAGTGTTTGATGACGTCATCAAGTCTAACTCGAGCGCCTCAGTCTGCGAGTCCACCATCAGGTACTGACCCCGTTCGAAGGCCAGCGGAGCGTTAGGACCGACCAACATGGCCACGGCTCCTGCACCCCCCGTCGGTCGAGCACTTCCTGTGGCGTACACGGCGATGTCGCCCGCCACCACCAGAGCGTAACGTCCTGCAGATCCATCATGACACGGATCAGAACATTTGATAGATTCAACACTTAACATGTGGAGTTACTAGTTTTTATTAAATTAACATTTAAAATGTGGTTTTTTTTTTAGATTTTATTAAATGTTTTAAAAAAAAAAGATTATTTATGATTTAATCTATTTATTCATTTAAATTTTCTAAATTCTAAATTTTTAATTCATATTCTTTTTAATTCAATATAAATGTTATAATCGAGTCTCCAGACTAAAGCAACAGATCACAGAGATACTGATCAAACTCTCAGCCAATCATGCGACTCACAGATGATCATGTGACGCAGAAAAAGCAAACAGGTTTAATAATTAAAACATTATATTCGACAATAGAGAAAAGATTAAACACAGATATTAAAAGATATTATTTTAAAAAGTGATTAAAAACGTTAAAACGTTGAGACTCAAACCATCAAATCTCAAACGAGGTCAATCGTCTCCAGGAACTTTGACCCTAAACTAAGGATGATTCTAGAACCACTGAAGGAGCGCCTGGACTCACCGTCCCACGAGCTGGACTCGACCCAGTTGACGGCGTTGAACAGAGCCGCGGTGCCGCCGTAGCAGGCGTTGGTCGTGTCGATGCCCTCCACGTCCGTGTTGCCCGAGTCCTCGAACAGCTGCATCAGGACCGTCTTCACCGACTTGGACTTGTCGATGATGGACTCGGTGCCGACCTCCAGGCGACCCACGCAGTCGTAGGACAGCGAGCTCCGCTCCATCAGCCGCTGGACCGCCGTCAGACACAGCGAGTTGATGTCCTCGCGGTCCGAGCAGAAGCCCATGCGGGCCTGACCCAGACCCACCGTGTACTTCCCCGCCGCCACGCCGTCGAACGCCTCCAGCTCCGCCTGGTCCACGTACTGAGCCGGGAAGTAGAGCTCCATGGAGATGATGCCCACGTCCTTGGGCCACGGACCCATGCAGCTGATGGAGGCAGATCCAGGCATCTGAGGACGACACCTGTCACTCAAACCTTTGACGACACTCAGCAGGTGAAGAAGATCAAGATACACTAGTATACTAGGATACACACATGTTTGGACATATTTTGGTTTGAAAACAAATAGAAAGTAGTTACGACTTCATCAAGAGTCATGTGGTCTGTAAATACTACAACACCAGAGTCAAGCACTGGACAATACTACACATATATACTTGTTACTACACTATCACAACACCAGAGTCAAGCACTGGACAATACTACACATATATACTTGTTACTACACTATCACAACACCAGAGTCAAGTACTGGACAATACTACACATATATACTTGTTACTACACTATCACAACACCAGAGTCAAGTACTGGACAATACTACACATATATACGTGTTACTACACTATCACAACACCAGAGTCAAGTACTGGACAATACTACACATATATACGTGTTACTACACTATCACAACACCAGAGTCAAGTACTGGACAATACTACACATATATATGTGTTACTACACTATCACAACACCAGAGTCAAGTACTGGACAATACTACACATATATACTTGTTACTACACTATCACAACACCAGAGTCAAGTACTGGACAAGACTACACATATATACTTGTTACTACACTATCACAACACCAGAGTCAAGTACTGGACAATACTATACATATATACTTGTTACTACACTATCACAACACCAGAGTCAAGTACTGGACAATACTATACATATATACTTGTTACTACACTATCACAACACCAGAGTCAAGTACTGGACAATACTATACATATATACTTGTTACTACACTATCACAACACCAGAGTCAAGTACTGGACAATACTACACATATATACGTGTTACTACACTATCACAACACCAGAGTCAAGTACTGGACAATACTACACATATATATGTGTTACTACACTATCACAACACCAGAGTCAAGTACTGGACAATACTACACATATATACGTGTTACTACACTATCACAACACCAGAGTCAAGTACTGGACAATACTACACATATATACGTGTTACTACACTATCACAACACCAGAGTCAAGTACTGGACAATACTACACATATATACTTGTTACTACACTATCACAACACCAGAGTCAAGTACTGGACAATACTACACATATATACGTGTTACTACACTATCACAACACCAGAGTCAAGTACTGGACAATACTACACATATATACGTGTTACTACACTATCACAACACCAGAGTCAAGTACTGGACAATACTACACATATATACGTGTTACTACACTATCACAACACCAGAGTCAAGTACTGGACAATACTACACATATATACGTGTTACTACACTATCACAACACCAGAGTCAAGTACTGGACAATACTACACATATA
Source organism: Callionymus lyra (assembly GCF_982586985.1). Classification (NCBI taxonomy): domain Eukaryota; kingdom Metazoa; phylum Chordata; class Actinopteri; order Syngnathiformes; family Callionymidae; genus Callionymus; species Callionymus lyra. Next base: position 1,909,082 of record NC_141822.1, on the reverse strand, counting down.
TACGTGTTACTACACTATCACAACACCAGAGTCAAGTACTGGACAATACTACACATATATACGTGTTACTACACTATCACAACACCAGAGTCAAGTACTGGACAATACTACACATATATACGTGTTACTACACTATCACAACACCAGAGTCAAGTACTGGACAATACTACACATATATACTTGTTACTACACTATCACAACACCAGAGTCAAGTACTGGACAATACTACACATATAAACTTGTTACTACACTATCACAACACCAGAGTCAAGTACTGGACAATACTACACATATATACGTGTTACTACACTATCACAACACCAGAGTCAAGTACTGGACAATACTACACATATATACTTGTTACTACACTATCACAACACCAGAGTCAAGTACTGGACAATACTACACATATATACGTGTTACTACACTATCACAACACCAGAGTCAAGTACTGGACAATACTACACATATATACGTGTTACTACACTATCACAACACCAGAGTCAAGTACTGGACAATACTACACATATATACTTGTTACTACACTATCACAACACCAGAGTCAAGTACTGGACAATACTACACATATATACGTGTTACTACACTATCACAACACCAGAGTCAAGTACTGGACAATACTACACATATATACGTGTTACTACACTATCACAACACCAGAGTCAAGTACTGGACAATACTACACATATATACTTGTTACTACACTATCACAACACCAGAGTCAAGTACTGGACAATACTACACATATAAACTTGTTACTACACTATCACAACACCAGAGTCAAGTACTGGACAATACTACACATATATACGTGTTACTACACTATCACAACACCAGAGTCAAGTACTGGACAATACTACACATATATACGTGTTACTACACTATCACAACACCAGAGTCAAGTACTGGACAATACTACACATATATACTTGTTACTACACTATCACAACACCAGAGTCAAGTACTGGACAATACTACACATATATACGTGTTACTACACTATCACAACACCAGAACTGCCACAGTCTTGCTCAAGGGTAAATAAACATCATGAAACGGTCGTTGATTAGAAGAACGTTTGTCACGACGACACCTCGACTTCCATCTGTGATTGTGTTGATAAAGTTGATAACATCGAGTCTTGACTGATCTCAGGTAGAACTTGATTGATCTTCAGAGTAACGGTTAAATCACCCGCGTCTCTGAGATCCAGTAATAATGATAATAATTATATAATGATGATAATGATAATAATAACACTGTAGCTTCCTTGCAGACCAAGCGCCTGTTTGTTAATGTTATTTGAATAAAACAAATTTAAATATATATTTTTTAACCATCATTTTATTAGTTGTGTTTCACCTTCATAGGAACATCTCACCTTCAGGCAAAGAAATGACATCATTGATCGTAAGTTTTTAATCGAAACATAAACATAAACTAAACGTGACACAAGTAGAGACGTAAGAATAACTGGGTGAAAGGGCACGAGGTCTTCCTGGAACTACTACTGGTGACCCCTGTTGTAACACACACTTCATAGGAACACACACTTCATTGAAACACACACTTCATTGAAACACACACTTCATTGAAACACACACTTCATTGAAACACACAATTCATTGAAACACACACTTCATTGAAACACACACTTCATTGAAACACACAAAACCTTCATATAAATAAAGTGTTTTAGTGTTTGTGTGTATTTTCTGTAAACGTTATTGGACAAGAAGGTGGATCTAAAAGTAAAAGATGACAACAGCGTCTCAATGTAAATAACAGAGGATTTAAATGTTCATTAACTTCACTTCCGTCACTGATAACTATAATAACATTTAATATATTTACAATTATGAGCCAATATACGACACTGTTGTGCTTTAGCTTCGTTCCTGAACAAACGCTGTATTTCTGTGGACTTGACTACATCGTGTGTGTTCATTAAACATGTGACATGTGTTTAAACATGTTACATGTGATCAACATGTTTGTTTAAACATGTTATTCGGGTCAGTGGTTGTTCGTCAACATCATGACCTACCCGGACACATTAGCGGACGGACCTTCCTCTCTGGCCCACTGTGTTGTGTAGCTTGTAGCATGTTAGCATCACTGACACACGATTCTTACGAATGAATTCCCGGTTTCCTCGCCTCTTACCTTCGGTTCTGATCCAGGAGTCGATGAAGCAGCGCAGGGTTGTTGGTTCGAATCCCTCCAGTGACGTCCAGCCTGAGGACGAGGATTTATATGCGAGCCTGTCGGAGCGCTGCAGGTCCCGCCTCCTGTCAACCGACTGACACGAGCACCAATGGGAGCTCGCGCACATGCGGCGCTACGAAGTCCCGCGACGAGTCAACCAATCAGGGCGTCGTGAGGGAAAACCACGCGCCAGTGCTCTGTCGGCCGACCAATGGCGTGAAGGGAACGATGTCTGGCGAGAGACACGGACCAATCAGGAGGCCGGAGTAATTCCTAGCGCGGTTGGCACGACGATGGCCCGCGGATGGTTTCCATGACAACGATCAGCGGTGTTACGTTACCGTGAGAATGAAAAACACTTTCTTTACAACTAGTGTCGTTAGAAGATAATAAATGCTCGCGTGAATGATTGATGAACTAAACTATTTCAAATAAAACTTATTCAATTGAGTTTCTTAGTTTACGATCGTTTTTTGAGGTAAGAAGGTAAACTTTATTGATCCTCAGCAGGTCTCCTTCGGGAAATTGTTTTTTTCCAATAAATACAGCAATTTTTTATAAAAAATAAATCAAAATAAGAACATAAACCTCAAAACCACATAAACAAAGAACCTCCTGAGGGATCAATACAGTTTTACCTTATAAAGAGAAATGATCGCATTTATCCAAATTATTTACAACAAATCACCTGAAATAATCCAACAATAACACGAATATTACTCAGACTCAGAAATATGTTGTAAAACTGACAAACATTTTCCACAAAACTGCTGAAGAAACCTTTGAAAAAATGAAAAAAACACAGAAAAACACGAATCAAGTCCAGTTTTTAGAAACGAAACATGTTCTGAGAGAAAACTAGAGGAAGTTGTTTCTCAGAGGATCGTGTCGAGAGTCGAGACGTCTGTCAAATAAAAACTTCATGTTGGCTTAAGATAAGAAGTTTCTTCTGTTACTGAAGATATTAGATAAATATTCATTTTCACTTTTGTCACGTTCGCTGCAGAATCTGCATCTTACAAGTTATTTCGTGTTTTTACTCTTTGTTTGGAGAAGTTTTATTTAATGCAAATATTATTGAGAGAACAATGACATGTCAACTCAATTCAAAATAGTCAATTTAATCTGCAGTTGAAACATTTTCACACAACATTCCTTTTAAATAAATCACACTTTTCTCTCCATAAAAACAAGAAATGAGGAATCAGTGCTGATTGGATACAAATCCAAAAGTGGAATCTTCGACACAAACGTCACAGAAACAACTTTGAACAAGACGCTGGTTTCATCAGGAGCAGCTGATAAGAGGCTGTCAATCATTCCTGGACACGAGTCGGATCCGAACGAACTTTCTTCAAACGTAAACACGACATTAGATTTAGTGCAAAACTTCTCCCTGAGGTCGAGGGTCACTCGTCACATCTGATCCCAGACCAGCAGCAGCTCTTGGCCCGCGCCGGCGTCCAGCTCCTGTCAATCAACGACACACTCCATGAATCTGCAACACACACACGCGACTGAACGTGTGTGTCGACGACGTCGTTGAACATGAAGCGTGAACTCAAGGCTCAAAGTTTGTTTAAAGTCATAAACATCAGCAGTTGGTTCTCTTCACTCGTTGACGGACAGATGTTCTGGTTCAGACCCTCAGACGCTGCACTGGTGTCGGACTCACCATCACTTGAAACCCTCAGAGATAAAGAGTGATCTCTGGTGTGTGTGATCTTTAAACATCAACACACAATCATTTGTTTAGTGAGTGCATCAGTGGTGACTGTGTGTCAGTGAGCGTCACACAGGTCTGTGTCCTGATTGGACCGACGAGAGGTTCAAGCGGGTCAGTGGGTCTGGACTCTCTCTCCAGGAGGTCATCAGGAGAGACTCGGAGCAGAACATGTGATCCTGGTGAGGAGTTCAGTGGAAGCCGACGAGACGACGAGACAATCTTTCTACACATTTATCTGACGTAGACCTGAGTCCACATCCAGTCACGCTGCTCTCCTCACTCACTCACTCACTCACTCACTCACTCACTCACTCACTCACTCACTCACTCACTCTCACTCTCACTCTCACTCACTCTCTCACTCTCTCTCTCTCTCACTCTCTCTCACTCTCTCTCACTCACTCTCTCTCTCACTCTCTGACTCTCTGACTCACTCACTCTCTGACTCACTCACTCACTCTCTGACTCACTCACTCACTCTCTGACTCACTCACTCACTCACTCTCACTCTCACTCACTCTCTCACTCTCACTCTCTCACTCTCTCTCACTCTCTCTCACTCTCTCTCACTCACTCTCTCTCTCACTCTCTCACTCTCTCACTCTCTCACTCTCTCTACTTGGACCAGGAGACCAACAAGGACTTCCTTCAACTCGCTCGGTCTCACCTTCACTGTTATCTGGATCTTTAAAGTACATACTTTATTGAGTATTCTTTTGATTGTTTAATATAAATGACTAACTTAGTTAGTTACTAACTTAGTGACCTCCAGACTAAACATCACCTTCAAGACCCTCTGATGGAATATTCATTCATTCCTCCTGTTATTACAATGTTTACTTCTGAGTTCAAAGAACTGAAAAGATGATTCTATTCTATGTTTGTATCCTTTTAGTTCTTCTTGTTACTTCCTCTGATCTATGCTCTTTGTATTTGCACTTTGTTCTTTTATTTGCTCTTTGTTCTTTTATTTGCTCTTTGTTCTTGGTTTTATGAAACTATCGTCTGCTGTGAACTAGAACTTAATTTCCCGAGAGACGTCTCCAGAGGAATTAATGGAGTCTTTGGAGAAATGAGGTTCAGCAGGTTTCATAATGAAAGTTTGTAACTCGAACTCAAAGTTATAAAGTCTAATAACACGAGGAATGAATCGATTTAATCGCTATTATGGGTTTATTTCTCATCAAACCTGCTGTTAAAACACTTTATATTATTGACACAAACATTTAAAAGTGAGCCTGAGATCGTTGAGTGAACCAAGTTAAAAATGTTCAAACGATCGTTCAAATGATGGTTTGATCGATCAGGTTTGATTGATCAGGTTTGATCGATCAGGTTTGATTGATCGATCAGGTTTGATTGATCAGGTTTGATTGATTGATCAGGTTTGATTGATCAGGTTTGATTGATCAGGTTTGATTGATCAGGTTTGATTGATCAGGTTTGATTGATTGATCAGGTTTGATTGATCAGGTTTGATTGATCGATCAGGTTTGATTGATCAGGTTTGATTGATTGATCAGGTTTGATTGATCAGGTTTGATTGATCGATCAGGTTTGATTGATCGATCAGGTTTGATTGATCGATCAGGTTTGAATGATCGATCAGGTTTGATTGATCAATCAGGTTTGATTGATCGATCAGGTTTGTTTGATCGATCAGGTTTGATTGATCGATCAGGTTTGATTGATCGATCAGGTTTGATTGATCGATCAGGTTTGATTGATTGATCAGGTTTGATTGATCAGGTTTGATTGATCAGGTTTGATTAATCAGGTTTGATTGATCGGCAACAACAAAGCTCGTCCTCACCTGACCGTCTCGGCTGATCTGCACCTTCTTGTTGTCGTTCCACTGGTTCAGGATGTGTTTAGTGTTGTGGAACGAAACGCCATCTTTTCTCATCCACTCCACCTTGAAGACGCCCCCGAGGCCGGTGAAGCCCCAGTCGTGACCCCCCTCCCAGCTGACGGCCGAGGTCATGCGAGCGTATCCCTGAGGTCGCGACACAAACACTGAGGTCAGCGGCTCCAGCAGGTCCTGGACTCATGTACCTGGAAGTGTCCGGAGCCCTGGACGGAGAAGAAGAGGATGACGGGCTGCCGGTCCAGGAAGGCTCGCACCAGTTTGGTCTCGTTGCCGGGCGTGGTGGACCAGATGCCCTTCTGCTGCGACACCTGGATGTTCCCGGAGTTGTTGCTCTTCATGATGAAGTAGCGGACGGTTTGGACCGAGGCTGGAGGCGGAAGTGAAGCCACTCGAGGCTGGAGACGGAGAGACATCAGTCAAACCCGAGCCTTCAGCGGACCGAACAGACGCAGACCTTTCCAGAGGAGGAGGGTCCTGGACTGGAGGGGCTGCTGGTCTGGATGACCCTGAGAGAGAAAACAGTTTGGTCAACATTGATGGACCAGACAAACATGATCTGTGACAGAATGTTGGGCCACGAGTCAAACATCTAAACCAGTGGACGTTCATCTGCACATCTTGTCAGCAGTGGTCGTCGAGACTCAAAGAACTCAGGCGTCTCTGAGAGACAGAAGATCCAGGAGAGACTCAGAGTAGAGCAGCTGCTCCTCCACGGCCAGAGGAAACACCTGAACATCTGATCTGAATGTCTCCTGGACGCCGGAGTCGTTCATGTCCCGCTGAGAGGAGACCATGACCCTCATCTGGCCCGAGAACACCTCGGGGTCGTCAGGAAGGACCTGATGATGAGGCCGAGGAGAAAGAAGCTGCTGCCCCCTCGACCCCAGACACGAGACCATCGTCTAACTCGAGGACATCTTTCAAGTTGTTCTGCTTCGACATCAAACAATAACGTGACTTTTGTCACGAGGTCAGAATAGTAGATCAAGAGATAATCACTGGTCATGTGACACGTTGCCGGGCGACTGGAATCTGCTTCTGCCGTGAGCGACGCTGGTCTGATCTCCGTCTTCTGCCGCCATCGGTCGTGGTCTCTGCCCGATCCCAGTGGGCTGCAGGAGGCCGGCTCTCTGCTCCTGCACGGACAGCACCTGAGGAAGAACATGTATTAACATGTATTAACATGTATTAACATGTATTTATGGACATCGTTGACCTTTGACCCAGAGACAACACAAGTGAAACATTTCAAAACCACAATTGATCTTCTGACACATTACGTTTCAACATTTGAAATGTTAATCCAACCGTTGAAGATGACACGTCATCAGGGTTTATCAGGGTTGAGGGGGGCTGGAGTCTGTCCCAGCTACCTGGGGTAGACTGGGGGGGAACACCCTGAACTGGAAGCCAGTCCGTCTCACGACACACACAGACACACAAACATTCACACACTCACACCTACACACTATTTTTCTCAATCATTGCGTTGATGTTTTTAAACTGTGGGAGGAAACCAGAGTACCTGGAGCGAACCCACACACACACACAGGGAGAAGAAACTCCAGAGGAAACTACTCAGTATTAGTTAGTTTACTCAGTATTAGTTAGTTAAATTAGTTAGTTAACTCAGTATTAGTTACTTAGTTAACTCAGTATTAGTTACTTAGTTAGTTAAGTTAGTTAACTCAGTATCAATTTGTTAAGTTAGTTAGTTAACTCAGTATCAATTTGTTAAGTTAGTTAGTTAAGTCAGTATCAATTTGTTAAGTTAGTTAGTTAAGTCAGTATCAATTTGTTAAGTTAGTTAGTTAAGTCAGTATCAATTTGTTAAGTTAGTTAGTTAACTCAGTATCAATTTGTTAAGTTAGTTAGTTAAGTCAGTATCAATTTGTTAAGTTAGTTAGTTAAGTCAGTATCAATTTGTTAAGTTAGTTAGTTAAGTCAGTATCAATTTGTTAAGTTAGTTAGTTAACTCAGTATCAATTTGTTAAGTTAGTTAGTTAACTCAGTATCAATTTGTTAAGTTAGTTAGTTAACTCAGTATCAATTTGTTAAGTTAGTTAGTTAACTCAGTATCAATTTGTTAAGTTAGTTTGTTAACTCAGTATCAATTTGTTAAGTTAGTTTGTTAACTCAGTATCAATTTGTTAAGTTAGTTAGTTAACTCAGTATCAATTTGTTAAGTTAGTTAGTTAACTCAGTATCAATTTGTTAAGTTAGTTAGTTAACTCAGTATCAATTTGTTAAGTTAGTTAGTTAACTCAGTATCAATTTGTTAAGTTAGTTAGTTAAGTCGGTATTAGTTAGTTAAGTCAGTATTAGTTAGTTAAGTCAGTATTAGTGTGTGTTGTCAAGAGTGTGTTGATATGATATTGTTTGATGATACATTGAGATACTGTAGTAACGACTATATATTGTTTCTTTCAAACAAAAAACACTTTTTCTTTTACAACAAACAACTGAGAAAATACTTCTGTGATCAAACGTGAAAGTGTTTCTCATAATATGAACAAGAATTAAACATGAACACTAAACAATGAAGAGCATGAACAATAAAGTTCTACCTAATCTTACCTAATAACCATGTAAGATCCAGTATCTGTCAGTTTTTAACTTAAAACTTCTTTTTAAAGCCAAAGCGAGTCCAAACATCAGCTTTAAAAGCTGATGTTTAATATATATTTAACCTTTGAAACATTTATTTTGTAAAAAAAACAACAATTTGATCTGCGATCAAAAAGATTTATAACGTAGTAAAGAGTTTAAGGTTGTTATATTTAAACTAAACATTGATCCTGAAGTTTGTAAAAGTGTTCGCAGACGTTACACAGACTCTGTCTTTACTGAAGCAGTTATTAAACTATTCAACTTTATTTATTGTACGAGTCGATGATGAAGTCAATATTAACCTGAATATTAAAGAATCTTTGTTATTGTTGACTTTCTCTCGTCGGAACGGCTTAGTTTTAGTTTGTCTTTCTTGTTTCTTCTGATCATATTCTTTGTTGTGATGCTTCTCTAGATGTTTAATAAACTTGGTTTTGTTTCTTCTTGTTTCTTCTGATCATATTCTTTGTTGTGATGCTTCTCTAGATGTTTAATAAACTTGGTTTTGTTTCTTCTTGTTTCTTCTGATCATATTCTTTGTTGTGATGCTTCTCTAGATGTTTAATAAACTTGGTTTTGTTTCTTCTTGTTTCTTCTGATCATATTCTTTGTTGTGATGCTTCTCTTGATGTTTAATAAACTTGGTTTTGTTTCTTCTTGTTTCTTCTGATCATATTCTTTGTTGTGATGCTTCTCTAGATGTTTAATAAACTTGGTTTTGTTTCTTCTTGTTTCTTCTGATCATATTCTTTGTTGTGATGCTTCTCTTGATGTTTAATAAACTTGGTTTTGTTTCTTCTTGTTTCTTCTGATCATATTCTTTGTTGTGATGCTTCTCTTGATGTTTAATAAACTTGGTTTTGTTTCTTCTGATCATATTCTTTGTTGTGATGCTTCTCTAGATGTTTAATAAACTTGGTTTTGTTTCTTCTTGTTTCTTCGATCTGATCATATTCTTTGTTGTGATGCTTCTCTAGATGTTTAATAAACTTGGTTTTGTTTCTTCTTGTTTCTTCGATCTGATCATATTCTTTGTTGTGATGCTTCTCTAGATGTTTAATAAACTTAGTTTTGTTTCTTCTTGTTTCTTCTGATCATATTCTTAGTTGTGATGCTTCTCTAGATGTTTAATAAACTTGGTTTTGTTTCTTCTTGTTTCTTCTGATCATATTCTTTGTTGTGATGCTTCTCTAGATGTTTAATAAACTTGGTTTTGTTTCTTCTTGTTTCTTCTGATCATATTCTTTGTTGTGATGCTTCTCTAGATGTTTAATAAACTTGGTTTTGTTTCTTCTTGTTTCTTCTGATCATATTCTTTGTTGTGATGCTTCTCTAGATGTTTAATAAACTTGGTTTTGTTTCTTCTTTTTTCTTCTGATCATATTCTTTGTTGTGATGCTTCTCTTGATGTTTAATAAACTTGGTTTTGTTTCTTCTTGTTTCTTCTGATCATATTCTTTGTTGTGATGCTTCTCTAGATGTTTAATAAACTTGGTTTTGTTTCTTCTTGTTTCTTCTGATCATATTCTTTGTTGTGATGCTTCTCTTGATGTTTAATAAACTTGGTTTTGTTTCTTCTTGTTTCTTCTGATCATATTCTTTGTTGTGATGCTTCTCTTGATGTTTAATAAACTTGGTTTTGTTTCTTCTTGTTTCTTCTGATCATATTCTTTGTTGTGATGCTTCTCTAGATGTTTAATAAACTTGGTTTTGTTTCTTCTTGTTTCTTCGATCTGATCATATTCTTTGTTGTGATGCTTCTCTAGATGTTTAATAAACTTGGTTTTGTTTCTTCTTGTTTCTTCGATCTGATCATATTCTTTGTTGTGATGCTTCTCTTGATGTTTAATAAACTTGGTTTTGTTTCTTCTTGTTTCTTCTGATCATATTCTTTGTTGTGATGCTTCTCTAGATGTTTAATAAACATGGTTTTGTTTCTTCTTGTTTCTTCTGATCATATTCTTTGTTGTGATGCTTCTCTTGATGTTTAATAAACTTGGTTTTGTTTCTTCTTGTTTCTTCTGATCATATTCTTTGTTGTGATGCTTCTCTAGATGTTTAATAAACTTGGTTTTGTTTCTTCTTGTTTCTTCTGATCATATTCTTTGTTGTGATGCTTCTCTTGATGTTTAATAAACTTGGTTTTGTTTCTTCTTGTTTCTTCTGATCATATTCTTTGTTGTGATGCTTCTCTAGATGTTTAATAAACTTGGTTTTGTTTCTTCTTGTTTCTTCGATCTGATCATATTCTTTGTTGTGATGCTTCTCTAGATGTTTAATAAACTTGGTTTTGTTTCTTCTTGTTTCTTCGATCTGATCATATTCTTTGTTGTGATGCTTCTCTAGATGTTTAATAAACTTAGTTTTGTTTATTCTTGTTTCTTCTGATCATATTCTTTGTTGTGATGCTTCTCTAGATGTTTAATAAACTTGGTTTTGTTTCTTCTTGTTTCTTCTGATCATATTCTTTATTGTGATGCTTCTCTTGATGTTTAATAAACTTAGTTTTGTTTCTTCTTGTTTCTTCTGATCATATTCTTTGTTGTGATACTTCTCTTGATGTTTAATAAACTTGGTTTTGTTTCTTCTGATCATATTCTTTATTGTGATGCTTCTCTAGATGTTTAATAAACTTAGTTTTGTTTCTTCTTGTTTCTTCTGATCATATTCTTTGTTGTGATACTTCTCTAGATGTTTAATAAACTTAGTTTTGTTTCTTCTTGTTTCTTCTGATCATATTCTTTGTTGTGATGCTTCTCTAGATGTTTAATAAACTTGGTTTTGTTTCTTCTTGTTTCTTCTGATCATATTCTTTATTGTGATGCTCCTCTTGATGTTTAATAAACTTAGTTTTGTTTCTTCTTGTTTCTTCGATCTGATCATATTCTTTGTTGTGATGCTTCTCTAGATGTTTAATAAACTTAGTTTTGTTTCTTCTTGTTTCTTCGATCTGATCATATTCTTTGTTGTGATGCTTCTCTAGATGTTTAATAAACTTAGTTTTGTTTCTTCTTGTTTCTTCGATCTGATCATATTCTTTGTTGTGATGCTTCTCTAGATGTTTAATAAACTTAGTTTTGTTTCTTCTTGTTTCTTCGATCTGATCATATTCTTTGTTGTGATGCTTCTCTTGATGTTTAATAAACTTAGTTTTGTTTCTTCTTGTTTCTTCGATCTGATCATATTCTTTGTTGTGATGCTTCTCTAGATGTTTAATAAACTTAGTTTTGTTTCTTCTTGTTTCTTGGATCTGATCATATTCTTTGTTGTGATGCTTCTCTAGATGTTTAATAAACTTAGTTTTGTTTCTTCTTGTTTCTTCGATCTGATCATATTCTTTGTTGTGATGCTTCTCTAGATGTTTAATAAACTTAGTTTTGTTTCTTCTTGTTTCTTCGATCTGATCATATTCTTTGTTGTGATGCTTCTCTTGATGTTTAATAAACTTAGTTTTGTTTCTTCTTGTTTTTTGGATCTGATCATATTCTTTGTTGTGATGCTTCTCTAGATGTTTAATAAACTTAGTTTTGTTTCTTCTTGTTTCTTGGATCTGATCATATTCTTTGTTGTGATGCTTCTCTAGATGTTTAATAAACTTAGTTTTGTTTCTTCTTGTTTCTTGGATCTGATCATATTCTTTGTTGTGATGCTTCTCTAGATGTTTAATAAACTTAGTTTTGTTTCTTCTTGTTTCTTGGATCTGATCATATTCTTTGTTGTGATGCTTCTCTAGATGTTTAATAAACTTAGTTTTGTTTCTTCTTGTTTCTTGGATCTGATCATATTCTTTGTTGTGATGCTTCTCTAGACGTTTAAAGCTCTGAGCTCTGATGTTAGCAGCAGCTGCTTCACTGGCATCAGCACAAATATATATTCATATATATTTTTTAAATATCGATACAGTATCGGGAATAAAAATATCAAAACTACATCAATATGTGGATATTTTCTAACTTCTCACTAACCAATCAAACGTTGAATTAAAGACGTGCTTCTCACCGTGACCAGCAGGCGGATGAAGGCTTCGTCTTGTAAGGACCAGGGTTTCGCCGTGTATCGGATGCGTTTGATGAACAGACTGTTCCACCTGCGCTTCAGTTCTGACACCAGCTCAGCAGCCTGACGGACAGAACCACAACATGACGGATCCTGATGGATCAGTAAAGTTCTACCCAAGTGTCTCACCTCTCTGTCCAGGCTGAACACCAGCCAGTCGTCCACCCTCAGTTCCGCCGCCTCCTCCGTCTCACTGTCGCTGTCGTCCAGCAGACCTTCTGAAAGACGTGAAGACAAAGTCCATCTCTGCCGCCATGTTCTGAGGATGGATGTCGGTACCTGGACCGGTCTGGGCACCAGAACTCTGGCTGGCGGCGAACGTTCTGTCGCAGCCTCCGAACACGGCGACGGTGACGGGCGTCACTAAGGAGCAGCAGCGAACACTGGCCACTCTGTTGGTCCGACTCATCTCGTTGTAGATCAACCACGGCGTGGGCAGGTGTGTCTCCAACCGGCCTGCACCGCCCTGAGCATCAGACAACAGCTTGATTGTATCAACAACAACAACAACAACAACAACAACAACAACACAACACACAACCACGAGCTCGGAGCAGAAACAATAACATCTTCAGTCGAGAGAGCAAAATAAAAGATGTTAATGTTGTGAGTTTAAATATCAAACCTGAAAATATCGAAAATAGCACTTTTTAAAATCCTTTATTTACACAAGAACTTCTGAAAGATAAACATATTCTAGATATTTCATCTTACTTAGTATTAAAGTAAGACAGACATCTGATAAATACACTACTTGTGTTTCAATTATATATTTGACTTGTTGTTTATTATTCTTTCCCATTTTTATAATTTTCCGTTTTCATTCTACATCTGTGTGTGTGTGTGTGTGTGTGTGTGTGTGTGAGGATGAATGTAAAGTATAAATATATAACTTAAATGTTATGTTAATTCATTCATTAAAGGAGCTGATAAGTTACATAAGTTGTGAAACTTTTTGAATCTGTGTTTTGTCTAAATTTGTCTTAAATATAGTAACAACGGCGATACTTCGATCCCACGATAACGTGGTCCGACAGGTTCTCACCTTCTTCAGCTGGTACTGGCTGAGGATGGACGTGGGGTGGAAGAGAACCTTCTTCTCTTTGCTCGTGGACGCCTTCGAGGTCTCCTCGTTGACGTGCACCAGGTGGGGGTACATGCCGGCCACCAGGGCCGCCTTCACGACCGCCCAGTTCTCCGAGTTCACGTTCACGTCGCGGATGTCGCTGGCACCGTGAGCTCGCACGAACCCTGGTCACGGAGACACGTGTGAACCTCGACCTGAAGCGACTCTCGATCGTGTTCTCGAGTGACAGGGTTGAGGACAAACAAAGATAATCTCATCCAGGACTGTGTGAGAAATAGTTCAGGGCAAATAACAATTTGATTTAATGACACAACGTCAGTAAATGTCTCTGTTTTGATGCTTGTCGTATGGATGTAAAGCCGTCATAGGTTAGTTCGGTTAGTTTAGGTTAGTTTAGGTAGAACTTTATTGAGGAGACCCCAATTTTTCCCCAATTATCCACAGCAATACAGCAATTATTCATAAAATAATAATTCAAAATAAAATAAGAACAAGAACAAAGAGAAATAAAGAGAAAGAACAAAACAATCTAAGTCTAAAGATAAAGAACAAGATCAAAGAAAAACAACAAAGACAAAGATACAAAGACTAACATGGAACAGAACATCCAGATACTTTCACTCCACTCCTGCCCCCGAACTCAGAATTGTACAATTTAATAGCCCGAGGGATGAATTAGTCCCTGAGTCTATTAGTGTTGCATCATGGGAGGAGCATTCGTGCTTCATCTGCTTCTCTGCTCACTGATGACAGTGTTGAGAGGATGATGTCATCATCATGATGGACAGTAGTTTGTTCAGTGATCTCCTCTCAGCAACTGTCACCAGTGAGTCCAGCTTCATGCCAACCACAGAACCAGCCCTCCTGATCAACCTGTCCAACCATGTCATGTCGGTCATGTCGGTACTCGATTATTTAATCGACGGAAACTCACCGATGGCTCGCAGCTGACCGAGCAGGTGAGTCCTCATGCCCAGAATCATGTCCATCGTGGCCTGAGACAAGAAGTTCTTCTCACAGAAGGTCCTCTCCCACCCTTCAGTGCGAGCCTTCTGCCAGGCCTGACAGTGACGGACAATCAATCAATCAATCAATCAATCAATCAATCAATCAATCATCGACCACGGTTTTGAAAGTGCCGACAAGATGCACTTACATCTTCGGAGTCACCGGTTTATTTATTTTAAAAAGGCTACTAAATATTTTAGTCTCAGCAGAAAATTGAATTCAACTTTTCAAATGTTGTCATTAAATAGTGTCTATATTGTGAAGTTCTTTAAATGATTTCATTCAAAATATAAATATTTATAAATAGAATTATGTAGTTTGATATTCTTTTTTCAATAACTTCAGACTTTTCTAAATTCAATATTTTCTTACTTGCAGTATTGGATTAGTTTAAGGATTAGCAACATTTATATTGAATTTAAAAGACCACAAATGAAGTGTATATATTGAATTAAGAACATTATTTCAGAGTTATTGGAATTACAATATAAAACTCGGTGCTAAAAAAACAAACATTCATTTGAAAATATTCCAATTTTTAATTCAATGAAATGTATTGAATTCAACTTCAAGAAAATCCCACATTTAAACATCATGTGAGGAAGCGACGCAGGAATCTCACCTGGAAGACGCGCAGCAGAGCCATGTGGTCGCTGAAGGTGTTGGCCGTGAAGTTGTGGCGACACTGGAGCGCCGCCCTCTTGTGGCAGGCCTGCGCCGGCAGCACGAACGGGTCCCGGTAGCCCAGGGTGCAGGCGATGGTGAGGACCGGGTCCAGGCACTTGAGAACCACGCCGCACAGCACCATCTTGCCCAGGTGAGGCTCCACAGGTAGGTCGGCCAGATGGTAGCCCAGGTGAGTCAGATCCTCGTTCTGGTCCAGGGCGTCGATGGTCTGCAGGAGTGACCCGCACACGTGAGCAACGACGTCGCGAGCGCCTGTTGCTGAGGCGACGTCTCACCTTCAGCATCTGGACAGCGTTTCTGATGGTGTGGACCGGAGGAGGCTGAGGAGCTTTTAACAGGAAGTCTGCGATGGAGCAGAGCGAGGGCGCCAACATCTTGGTCTGGAGACACAGTTCCTAGAAGAGATGACGCTCCATCAATGCTAATAGAATAACAACATCAATATTTTCATATATTTTTACAAATGTAAGACCAACTGTTCTCCTGGAAATTTAATTTTTAAATACAAATTTAGTTAAATTCTCACTGAAAACTGATAATAATATGGTCATTGACTCTGAATAAAAAATACACAACAATGACATTTGTTGTTCTCTGATATGTATGAAAACTATTTTGTATATCATTCATTCAAAACTGCTCTGAGAGTCTCTGTCTTGTATAATAAATATATTATAAATAAACATGACACTATTGTGTAATAATGACCACCAGTCCATCTTATATTCCCACAATCATACAGTGGTGGCAGTAGGCTGCGACGTAGCGTGCCTCAAACATCAGGGTTAACTGTCTTGCTCAGGGACACAATGACAACATCTTATGGAGCTGGGATTGAACCCACAACCATTGGACTAGTACCAAGTATTTCTACTCGTCAGCGATGGAATAGCTTTGATTGATGGATTTGATTGAAGTTGTTTTACAAACACGTTTACAAAAATATATATTTCTTTTCATTTCATAAATCCTCAGAACCAAACCCACTGATACGAGCACCTTGACCCGAGGCTCACGGGGAACCTTCTGAAACCATCACAGTACCTGGAGAGCCATTCTCTGCAGCTGTGGAACCTGGAACTCCAACATGCTGTTGAACCTCAGGCGGCTGTAGAGGCGGAAACAAACTCCCGGTCGGCAGCGTCCGGCCCTGAGAAGATCGAGATGAAAGGATGAGCGACTGTAACGTGCTCCAACTTAACACTCTTGGAAATGTGACTTCAGCCCTAAAGTGCACACAGTCCAGTGTCTACACTGGAAGCGCTTGCGATATTAAGTAAGTCATTTTTATTTATATAGCGCTTTTATTACCCGAGTATCATCTAGTACTTGCTCCTGTTTAAACGTCTGCCATAAACAAGCCTTAACAAGTTACAGTCGAGCAGTCTGGGTGTTTGGATGATTTTAAGTGACTTTTTGTACGAAGACAACTGAGCTCGAGGTGCTACATTAAAATGAACAAACATCAGAGAGTAAAGAATGTGTTCACCTTCCCTTCCGCTGAAGAGCACTTGCTTTTGAGATCCACACGGCCTTCAGCATCGACACATGGCTGATGGTGTCAAAGGATTTCTAGAAAAGGTTCATCGTTGACTTGAGAAACCGTTGGTGACACGACATGGAGTGACACGTCATTGAGTGACACGACATGGAGTGACACGACATGGAGTGACACGACATGGAGTGACACGGCATGGAGTGACACGACATGGAGTGACACGACATGGAGTGACACGACATGGAGTGACACGGCATGGAGTGACACGACATGGAGTGACACGACATGGAGTGACACGACATGGAGTGACACGACATGGAGTGACACGTCATTGAGTGACACGACATGGAGTGACACGTCATTGAGTGACACGACATGGAGTGACACGTCATTGAGTGACACGACATGGAGTGACACGTCATTGAGTGACACGACATGGAGTGACACGTCATTGAGTGACACGACATGGAGTGACACGTCATTGAGTGACACGACATGGAGTGACACGTCATTGAGTGACACGACATGGAGTGACACGTCATTGAGTGACACGACATGGAGTGACACGACATGGAGTGACACGACATGGAGTGACACGGCATGGAGTGACACGACATGGAGTGACACGACATGGAGTGACACGACATGGAGTGACACGGCATGGAGTGACACGACATGGAGTGACACGACATGGAGTGACACGACATGGAGTGACACGACATGGAGTGACACGTCATTGAGTGACACGACATGGAGTGACACGTCATTGAGTGACACGACATGGAGTGACACGTCATTGAGTGACACGACATGGAGTGACACGTCATTGAGTGACACGACATGGAGTGACACGTCATTGAGTGACACGACATGGAGTGACACGTCATTGAGTGACACGACATGGAGTGACACGTCATTGAGTGACACGACATGGAGTGACACGTCATTGAGTGACACGACATGGAGTGACACGGCATGGAGTGACACGGCATGGAGTGACACGGCATGGAGTGACACGTCATTGAGTGACACGACATGGAGTGACACGACATTGAGTGACACGACATGGAGTGACACGTCATTGAGTGACACGACATGGAGTGACACGACATGGAGTGACACGTCATTGAGTGACACGACATGGAGTGACACGACATGGAGTGACACGACATGGAGTGACACGACATGGAGTGACACGACATGGAGTGACACGACATGGAGTGACACGTCATGGAGTGACACGACATGGAGTGAACCGACATGGAGTGACACGTCATTGAGTGACACGTCATGGAGTGACACGACATGGAGTGACACGACATGGAGTGACACGTCATGGAGTGACACGACATGGAGTGACACGACATGGAGTGACACGACATGGAGTGACACGACATGGAGTGACACGACATGGAGTGACACATCATGGAGTGACACGACATGGAGTGACACGACATGGAGTGACACATCATGGAGTGACATGTCATGGAGTGACAAACCTCTTTGACTTTTCCCGAATCGATGACAAAGATCACGTCGTTGATGGTGACGCTCGTCTCAGCGATGTTCGTGGAGAGAATCTGAAACGATAGAATAATGTCCATCTGACACATGTTTACAAGTACATTTGGTCTGGAGTCTGTCCCAGCTACCTCGGGCAAGGGGCGGGGGACACACTGAACATGTAATCAGTCTGTCACAGGACACATTCACACACACACACACACCTACAGTCTAGAATCTCAACTCTGTGTGTTTGAAAACTGTGGGAGGAAAGCGGCTCAGCTGCCTGCATCATAACCCGAACCCCCTCCATTCACCACATCACTGCTGTCCTTCAGCAGCTCCACTGGCTCCCGGTTCAGTTCCGCACCCAGTTTAAAGTCCTCCTGTTTACTTTCAAAGCCATCCATAACCTCGCCCCCCCATATCTGTCTGATCTCCTCCATGTTCCGACTCCCTCCCGCTCTCTTAGATCCTCGTCCTCCTTACACCTGTCTGTCCCCACCGCCCGTCTCACCACCACGGGGAGCAGAGCATTCAGCCGCTCTGCTCCCCGTCTCTGGAACTCCCTACCACCCCAACTCAGGAACATTGACTCATTCCCCCATTTCAAATCTCAACTCAAAACACATCTGTTTAAAACTGCTTATTCCATTTGATGCTAATGCTCTACCCTTGTCTGCTATTTTTTATTCTTTTTACATATTTTATTGTTGTGTTTTAAGATGTTTTATGTATGTAACCTATGTATGGCGACCTTGAGTGTCAAGAAAGGCGCCTTTAAATAAAATATTATTATTATTATTCAATCACTCACAAGATTGACAACAAATTGAAACAGAAACTGTTGTTGTGAAGCCGCTCGTTGCTGTGCGGCACAAACCACTTCACCGGCCCATGATGCACACGTTTAAAAACAAACACATTGAAGCAGAACCAGATCAGTCTTACCAGCTTCCTGACACCAGGGGGCGACGCATTCATGACTTTCTTCTGGTCGGCAGCGTTCATGTCCGAGTGCAGCGTGAACACCTGGTACCTGAGACACACAGGTGATGAAAGTAAAGCGTGTCAGTGAATCTCCCGGAACAAAACAACGTTTGCAGACATTTGATGAATTCAGAACATAAGTAAAACTACATGTACCGCTCTAAGTTGGTGCAGAATCTTCTGTCGTCATAAAGGATTCTGTCCTTGAGAGTCACGATCTCATCGTAGCCGGGAAGAAAGACCAGAACCGCACCTGCAAGATCAGATCCAGGAAGAAACAAAAGCCGCTGATGAGTCCGTTCATTGATACGTTGAAAAGCTAGGCTGACTCAGAAAGAGCCGACATGGGAGTCTTACCCTCGCTGGTGGTGGAGCAGATGTAGTAAAGAAGTTCTATGATGAGATCCACGTCCACTCGCTCGTCATCGAAGGTGTGGTGGTACTGTTTGAGCAGCTCCTGGTCTTCTGCGCTGACGCCGTCGGGAGGAAACACACCAGGCTCGTGCACACTCACCGCTTCTCCCAAGACACTGAAGGAACAGAACAAAGTCAAGGAAGTATTTAAAGAGAGGTTCAGACACTTACAGTCTCTTAGCATCGAGACAGAAAAATCGCCCACAAAACTGAGTATGGATCGATGGACACTTTCTACACTAAACGGCTCCATCTTAGTGACGTTGTAAACGGAAGTTACGTCATATATATATATATATATATGCGTATATATATTCATATACTTACAGGTGTATTTTTCGCAGCAGTAGAACATCTTCGCTGCTGATACCAGCTTAAATATCTCGCGAATATTTCGATTCTCATATTTTTTCATTATTTCTTTTTACAAACTTGCTAAACGTGCTGCCAGCAGGTGTCACTAGTGTTCCTACAGCTGGTTGAAACCATCCTTAAATAGTAGTAGAAGAAGAAGCTGTCACGTCATTTCCTGTTAGTGTGTAGCAGCAGAGTTTGATTTGAGACAAACTATCTGTGGAGGATTAGTTACTAGTTAGTACGTACACTATCCTGATGATACTAACTTCTAGTATACTAAGAGAAGTATGTTTGAGACAAACTATCTGTGGAGGATTAGTTACTAGTTAGTGCGTACACTATCCTGATGATACTAACTTCTAGTATACTAAGAGAAGTATGTTTGAGACATACCATCTGTGGAGGATTAGTTACTAGTTAGTACGTACACTATCCTGATGATACTAACTTCTAGTATACTAAGAGAAGTATGTTTGAGACATACTATCTGTTGAGGATTAGTTACTAGTTAGTACGTACACTAAACTGATGACACTAACTTCTAGTATACTAAGAGAAGTATGTTTGAGACATACTATCTGTGGAGGATTAGTTACTAGTTAGTGCGTACACTATCCTGATGATACTAACTTCTAGTATACTAAGAGAAGTATGTTTGAGACATACTATCTGTGGAGGATTAGTTACTAGTTAGTACGTACACTATCCTGATGCATACTAACTTCTAGTATACTAAGAGAAGTATGTTTGAGACATACTATCTGTGGAGGATTAGTTACTAGTTAGTACGTACACTATCCTGATGATACTAACTTCTAGTATACTAAGAGAAGTATGTTTGAGACATACTATCTGTGGAGGATTAGTTACTAGTTAGTACGTACACTATCCTGATGCATACTAACTTCTAGTATACTAAGAGAAGTATGTTTGAGACATACTATCTGTGGAGGATTAGTTACTAGTTAGTACGTACACTATCCTGATGCATACTAACTTCTAGTATACTAAGAGAAGTATGTTTGAGACATACTATCTGTGGAGGATTAGTTACTAGTTAGTACGTACACTATCCTGATGATACTAACTTCTAGTATACTAAGAGAAGTATGTTTGAGACATACTATCTGTGAAGGATTAGTAACTAGTTAGTACGTACACTATCCTGATGATACTAACTTCTAGTATACTAAGAGAAGTATGTGATTTGAGACACAGCAAAGGATTCATGAATTTTAAATACTTTTGAGAATCTTTAAGCATCAGTCATGTGACCGCACACGTCTTCACTCGTATGGACCTCTGGTCAGAAGGGAGTCGAGCTCAACGAGACGCTTACATTTGAGAGTGAAGCAGATCCAAAGCCTCCGTCTGCTGGAAGTGTTCTGCGAAGTCTATGGCCGTCCTGTGGCGAGACACGGGTGCGTTAGAAAGAGCCTGTGAGCGGAACCATCAACCTACCATCCGTTGGACGACCTCTTGTGGACGTCGGCCCCCATGCTGAGCAGCTGCTCGATCTGAGGCAGCAGACCTCGACCCGCGGCCACCATCAGAGCCGTCGCTCCCGTCTCACTGTGGGTGTAGTCCACTGCCAACAAACAAGAGGTTCCATCACATGTGTGGAGATGAAGGTTCTCTCGGCGTCACTCGACGCGATCGTGTTTCATTTCAATGGTTTGTTCTCCTACCGTCGACACTTTCGTAGTGAATGAGGTTGGAGATCTGAGTGAAGGCGTCCAGGTCGTCTTTGAGGAAGACTTGAGAGATGCAGGTGTCCATCTCTTTCTGGAGCCACGACACCAGCGGCTGCTCGGCTGCCTTCGTGCTCTGGAACCATCGGCTCACATGTTAGCATCATGCTATCGTGCTATCATGCTATCGTGCTACTGTGCTATCATGCTATCATGCTATCGTGCTATCGTGCTATCGTGCTATCGTGCTACCGTGCTATCGTGCTATCGTGCTATCATGCTATCGTGCTATCGTGCTATCGTGCTATTGTGCTATCATGCTATCGTGCTATCGTGCTATCATGCTATCGTGCTATCATGCTATCGTGCTATCATGCTACCGTGCTATCGTGCTATCATGCTATCGTGCTATCATGCTATCATGCTATCATGCTATCATGCTATCATCCACTCAGACATAGAGAATGTGTTTGTTATTCTTCTAAAAAGAACATTTAATGACTGAACCGGCTCCAAAGAAAGCATGAATCAGGGAGTGTTACCAGACTGTTTGAAGGACAGACGTCTGTCTTCGAGTCACGTCTGTCCTGAAGATCATCTGGTGAAGAAACTGAGGCTTCAACAGAAGAAACCACAGCTTTACACCAGTCTTTGAAGACTTTCTTCTTCTTCTCCTCTGGAGAACAAACAACGAGCGTCAGCAGTAATGTTTAAACTCGTGTTTAAAGGTTAGTGAAGCAGTACCTCGTTCCGTCTCTTCTTTGTACTTGCTCTTGTCTCGCCCGCCGAAGTCGGTCAGTCTCAGGATGTCCTCCAGGTAGAACTCCTTCACCACAAACTGTCGTCCTGTCACTGGAGGAGAAGACGTGAGTGACCGCGGTCGTCGCCGCGGCGACGGGATCTGCCGTACGCTGGATCACCGGGCAGGAGCCGAAGTAGTTGAGGAACAGATCCACGTCGAGGGCGGCGCTGGAGAGGATCAGCTTGACCGAGGGAGACTTCTGCAGGACGTCGCGCATCTTGGTGAGCAGGAAGTCGGTCAGACCGTCGCGCTCGTGGACCTCGTCCTGGAGAGACGGGGAGAGAGTCTGTGCCTGTGCTCGTCTCAGAGTCTATTTAGATGAAGCTCGTTCAAACCCTGATCCATCTCCTCTGGTGCGGCGCAAGTGGATGAGCGAAGATTTGTGTTTTCCAATTAAAAGGTTACTTCAATCAAAAAAATATATTTTCAATTTTAAAAAAACCTTTTGAATCAAATAGTTACGTAAACAAGTCTGACCAATGGAGAAGCTGCAGGATATGTGTGTCAAAATAATTATGTTTATAATAAAAACAATAACAACAACCCTTCATATTGGATGGATGGATGGATGGATGGATGGACGGACGGACGGACGGACGGACGGATGGACGGACGGACGGATGGATGGATGGACGGATGATTGGACGGACGGACGGATGGATGGATGGACGGATGGATGGACGGACGGATGATTGGATGGATGGATGGATGGATGGATGGATGGATGGATGGATGGATGGATGGATGGATGGATGGATGGATGGATGGATGGATGGATGGATGGATGGATGGATGGATGGATGGATGGATGGATGGATGGATGGATGGATGATTGGATGGATAGAGGGATGGATGGATAGAGGGATGGATGGATAGATGGATAGTTGGATGGATAGATGGATGGATAGAGGGATGGAGGGATGGATGGATGGATGGATGGACGGACGGACGGACGGACGGACGGACGGATGGACGGACGGACGGATGGATGGATGGATGGACGGATGGATGGATGGATGGACGGATGGATGGACGGATGATTGGACGGATGATTGGACGGACGGATGGATGGATGGACGGATGGATGGATGGATGGATGGATGATTGGATGGATGGATGGATAATTGGATGGATGGATGGATGGATGGATAGAGGGATGGATGGATAGATGGATGGATGGAGGGATGGATGGATGGATGGATGGATGGATGGATGGATGGATGGATGGATGGATGGAGGGATGGATGGATGGATAGATGGATAGATGGATAGATGGATGGATGGATAGATAGATGGATATATAGATATCATCCATCCATCCATCCATCGAGGAGAAGGTAAATGAAGGTATGTGTTCATGTACAGCTCGATATGAAAGACATCCACGATGATGTTTGGATGTCAAAGCTGGTGACTGATGTGAACTCAATGTAACTTGAAAGAATAAACACTTGAACGGTGTCGGTCCAGAACAGCAGTGATGTTTGTGTTGTTTCTGACGTACAAATGTTGCAGAACTTCTCATTTCGTTCTCACCACAATGACGTGGGTCACGGTTCTCAGACCAGCGTCTCCAGACATCAGCGTTCGCAGGAAAACTCCACAAGTGCAGAAGGTGAGCAGCGTCTTGGGAGACACCCTTGTGGAGACACAGCAGGAAGTTCAGTTTCTTCACGATCCATCTTGACGCGGGTTCATTCAAAGTACCTGCTCTTCAGCCTGATGTGGTACCCGACTGTAAGACCCACCGTCTCCCCTCGTTCGGCGGCGACTCTCTCGGCCACAGACATGGCGGCCAGACGTCTGGGCTGCGTACAGATGATCCTGCAGGCCTCGCCTCGCCGGCAGCAGTCGTCCAGGATGAACTGAGGGATCTGGACCAAAAACAAACATTCTGTTCGGTAAAAAATGTTTTCATTTTAACACCGTGTTCAACTTCAGATCTAAACTCTATGTCCTGATGGTTTGATCTGCACCAGGATTCAACTTCTGAACTTCAAGACCAACTAGTGAAAACAAAAACATCTTTAACTCTTTGTGTAGATCTTTAAAACAACAGCAGTGGATACAACGTGTTGTACAAGCATTAGAACTGAAACTCTGCTGATTGTTGATGCTAAAGTTCAGGGTTGAGTCAGTACTTGAGTGACTTATGTCAGTCAAACTGAGGAACCTGGTGTTTGATGAATGTTTCTAGTTCAACTCTGAACAAAACTGACACAAACTGTTAAAGTGAGAAAATAAACTTAAATGATGTCACAACATGATCATGTGTTTGTGTCGTTTACACTATTGTGTTTATTTTGTGTCTAAACCAGAAGGATGTGTCTCGCCTGCAGTTCATACTAAAGTCTTCTGACCCGCTCTAGTAGAAGAACTCACATTTCTCCTTCAAACTCTTCACTGGCCGCTCTAGTAGAAGAACTCACATTTCTCCTTCAAACTCTTCACTGGCTGCTCTAGTAGAAGAACTCACATTTCTCCTTCAAACTCTTCACTGGCCGCTCTAGTAGAAGAACTCACATTTCTCCTTCAAACTCTTCACTGGCCGCTCTAGTAGAATAACTCACATTTCTCCTTCAAACTCTTCACTGGCTGCTCTAGTAGAAGAACTCACATTTCTCCTTCAAACTCTTCACTGGCCGCTCTAGTAGAAGAACTCACATTTCTCCTTCAAACTCTTCACTGGCTGCTCTAGTAGAAGAACTCACATTTCTCCTTCAAACTCTTCTGAGCCGCTCTAGTAGAAGAACTCACATTTCTCCTTCAAACTCTTCACTGGCCGCTCTAGTAGAAGAACTCACATTTCTCCTTCAAACTCTTCACTGGCCGCTCTAGTAGAAGAACTCACATTTCTCCTTCAAACTCTTCACTGGCCGCTCTAGTAGAAGAACTCACATTTCTCCTTCAAACTCTTCACTGGCCGCTCTAGTAGAAGAACTCACATTTCTCCTTCAAACTCTTCACTGGCCGCTCTAGTAGAAGAACTCACATTTCTCCTTCAAACTCTTCACTGGCTGCTCTAGTAGAAGAACTCACATTTCTCCTTCAAACTCTTCACTGGCTGCTCTAGTAGAAGAACTCACATTTCTCCTTCAAACTCTTCACTGGCCGCTCTAGTAGAAGAACTCACATTTCTCCTTCAAACTCTTCACTGGCCGCTCTAGTAGAAGAACTCACATTTCTCCTTCAAACTCTTCACTGGCCGCTCTAGTAGAAGAACTCACATTTCTCCTTCAAACTCTTCACTGGCTGCTCTAGTAGAAGAACTCACATTTCTCCTTCAAACTCTTCACTGGCCGCTCTAGTAGAAGAACTCACATTTCTCCTTCAAACTCTTCACTGGCTGCTCTAGTAGAAGAACTCACATTTCTCCTTCAAACTCTTCACTGGCTGCTCTAGTAGAAGAACTCACATTTCTCCTTCAAACTCTTCACTGGCTGCTCTAGTAGAAGAACTCACATTTCTCCTTCAAACTCTTCACTGGCTGCTCTAGTAGAAGAACTCACATTTCTCCTTCAAACTCTTCACTGGCCGCTCTAGTAGAAGAACTCACATTTCTCCTTCAAACTCTTCACTGGCTGCTCTAGTAGAAGAACTCACATTTCTCCTTCAAACTCTTCACTGGCTGCTCTAGTAGAAGAACTCACATTTCTCCTTCAAACTCTTCACTGGCTGCTCTAGTAGAAGAACTCACATTTCTCCTTCAAACTCTTCACTGGCTGCTCTAGTAGAAGAACTCACATTTCTCCTTCAAACTCTTCACTGGCTGCTCTAGTAGAAGAACTCACATTTCTCCTTCAAACTCTTCACTGGCTGCCAGTTTCTTTCAGGATCATTTTAAAATCCTGCTTCTTACTCTCAGATCTATTCATGGTACTGGACCAGTTTAAGAAGTTTTCTCTGCTTTTGAAGCCGAACTTAAAGTCATCTCATTAATGTTGGTGTGTGAATGAAACCTTGTGTCTGAAGGTGGAAGATCTGAAGAAAATAAATCAGTTTTACGAGTCCATCCCAGCTTCTCAGGGTGAGAGGCGGGGGACACACAACCATTCACGCTCACACCTAGTACAGAATATTTAGTGTGTTAAAAGAAAACCATCAAAAGTCTTCGCTCCATTAGAAAGTGAAGCCACAACCTTCCTGTTGCCACCATGAGAAGATCTGTTCCTGTGAGCAAACATCTGTAGATGCTTTGATGGAAGACGTTATGAAACACACTGACCTGTGTCGTCTTTCCAGAGCCTGTTTCTCCCAGAACAAGCACCACGTTGTGGTCTCGGATCACCTGGATGATCTCGTCCTGTCGCGAGCTCACCGGCAGTGAAGTCCTGAACCCGTCCAGCTCTGAGGAGCTTCTCCTCTGAGGGATCAGAGGAATACTGTTGTTCAGACGCCCGCTCGCCCGGCTCTTGTCGGCGCTGCTCTCTGATAGGACGAGAGACGACATGTGAACCCATGAGTGAGACTCTTTAAATATAGTCGTTTAGTTTCAGTCAAATTACATTTTCTAAATTCAGTATTTTTTAATTTGCAGCCTTTTAAATAAACGCTGTAATAGTTTAGTATTGTCTGGTATAATAACCTTTTTCAAAGATGCTATTTTAATACTGAATTTAGATCATGTATTTTATAATTATTAGAAAAGAGAATATTTAGTAAATATTAAAACTTTTTAAATCAACTATCAAAATAAAAAATTCAAATGTATAAATTGAATACATTTATTAAAATATAGAACATATTGAATTATATATATATATATTAAAACTGAAACTCTGGTGATTGTTGATGCTAAGATTCCAGGGTTGAGTCAGTACTTGAGTGACTTATGTCTGTCAAACTGAGCCTGAGAAACCTCCAAACTTAGGAAAATGTTGTCAGAACATGATCTGGATCTTATAATCCATGTGTTTGTTTCTTCTCGTCTGGACTATTGTAACAGTTTGTTTTCATGTCTTAACAAGAAGGATCGTCTCGCCTGCAGTTGATTCAGAATTCTGAGCCGCTCTAGTAGAAGAACTCACATTTCTCTTCTTCACTGGCTTCCAGTTTCTTTCAGGATCATTTTAAAATTCTGGTTCTTACTTTCAGATCTATTCATGGTCAGACCTTCCATCAGTGATCTGATCCAGCCTTACACCCCAGCTCGGGCTCTGAGGTCTGTGGATCAGAATCTACTGATGGTTCCACGCACACGGTTCAGGACCAGAGGAGAGAAATCTTTTCAGGCTGTTGCTCCTAAGCTTTGGAACGATCTTCTCTCTCTTTGCGCTTGATGATCTACTGACTCCTTTAAGAAACATCTGTGTTTGATGATCTACTGACTCCTTTAAGAAACATCTGTGTTTGATGATCTACTGACTCCTTCAAGAAACATCTGTGTTTGATGATCTACTGACTCCTTTAAGAAACATCTGTGTTTGATGATCTACTGACTCCTTCAAGAAACATCTGTGTTTGATGATCTACTGACTCCTTCAAGAAACATCTGTGTTTGATGATCTACTGACTCCTTTAAGAAACATCTGTGTTTGATGATCTACTGACTCCTTTAAGAAACATCTGTGTTTGATGATCTACTGACTCCTTCAAGAAACATCTGTGTTTGATGATCTACTGACTCCTTTAAGAAACATGTGTGTTTGATGATCTACTGACTCCTTCAAGAAACATGTGTGTTTGATGATCTACTGACTCCTTCAAGAAACATCTGTGTTTGATGATCTACTGACTCCTTCAAGAAACATGTGTGTTTGATGATCTACTGACTCCTTCAAGAAACATGTGTGTTTGATGATCTACTGACTCCTTCAAGAAACATCTGTGTTTGATGATCTACTGACTCCTTCAAGAAACATGTGTGTTTGATGATCTACTGACTCCTTCAAGAAACATCTGTGTTTGATGATCTACTGACTCCTTCAAGAAACATGTGTGTTTGATGATCTACTGACTCCTTTAAGAAACATCTGTGTTTGATGATCTACTGACTCCTTCAAGAAACATCTGTGTTTGATGATCTACTGACTCCTTCAAGAAACATCTGTGTTTGATGATCTACTGACTCCTTTAAGAAACATCTGTGTTTGATGATCTACTGACTCCTTCAAGAAACATCTGTGTTTGATGATCTACTGACTCCTTCAAGAAACATCTGTGTTTGATGATCTACTGACTCCTTTAAGAAACATCTGTGTTTGATGATCTACTGACTCCTTTAAGAAACATCTGTGTTTGATGATCTACTGACTCCTTCAAGAAACATCAGTGTTTGATGATCTACTGACTCCTTTAAGAAACATCTGTGTTTGATGATCTACTGACTCCTTCAAGAAACATCTGTGTTTGATGATCTACTGACTCCTTCAAGAAACATCTGTGTTTGATGATCTACTGACTCCTTCAAGAAACATCTGTGTTTGATGATCTACTGACTCCTTTAAGAAACATCTGTGTTTGATGATCTACTGACTCCTTTAAGAAACATCTGTGTTTGATGATCTACTGACTCCTTCAAGAAACATCTGTGTTTGATGATCTACTGACTCCTTCAAGAAACATCTGTGTTTGATGATCTACTGACTCCTTCAAGAAACATCTGTGTTTGATGATCTACTGACTCCTTTAAGAAACATCTGTGTTTGATGATCTACTGACTCCTTCAAGAAACATCTGTGTTTGATGATCTACTGACTCCTTCAAGAAACATTTGTGTTTGATGATCTACTGACTCCTTCAAGAAACATCTGTGTTTGATGATCTACTGACTCCTTCAAGAAACATGTGTGTTTGATGATCTACTGACTCCTTCAAGAAACATCTCTGTGTTTGATGATCTACTGACTCCTTCAAGAAACATCTGTGTTTGATGATCTACTGACTCCTTCAAGAAACATCTGTGTTTGATGATCTACTGACTCCTTCAAGAAACATCTGTGTTTGATGATCTACTGACTCCTTCAAGAAACATCTGTGTTTGATGATCTACTGACTCCTTTAAGAAACATCTGTGTTTGATGATCAACTGACTCCTTCAAGAAACATGTGTGTTTGATGATCTACTGACTCCTTCAAGAAACATCTGTGTTTGATGATCTACTGACTCCTTTAAGAAACATCTGTGTTTGATGATCTACTGACTCCTTTAAGAAACATCTGTGTTTGATGATCTACTGACTCCTTCAAGAAACATCTGTGTTTGATGATCTACTGACTCCTTCAAGAAACATCTGTGTTTGATGATCTACTGACTCCTTTAAGAAACATCTGTGTTTGATGATCTACTGACTCCTTTAAGAAACATCTGTGTTTGATGATCTACTGACTCCTTCAAGAAACATCAGTGTTTGATGATCTACTGACTCCTTTAAGAAACATCTGTGTTTGATGATCTACTGACTCCTTCAAGAAACATCTGTGTTTGATGATCTACTGACTCCTTCAAGAAACATCTGTGTTTGATGATCTACTGACTCCTTCAAGAAACATCTGTGTTTGATGATCTACTGACTCCTTTAAGAAACATCTGTGTTTGATGATCTACTGACTCCTTTAAGAAACATCTGTGTTTGATGATCTACTGACTCCTTCAAGAAACATCTGTGTTTGATGATCTACTGACTCCTTCAAGAAACATCTGTGTTTGATGATCTACTGACTCCTTCAAGAAACATCTGTGTTTGATGATCTACTGACTCCTTTAAGAAACATCTGTGTTTGATGATCTACTGACTCCTTCAAGAAACATCTGTGTTTGATGATCTACTGACTCCTTCAAGAAACATCTGTGTTTGATGATCTACTGACTCCTTCAAGAAACATTTGTGTTTGATGATCTACTGACTCCTTCAAGAAACATCTGTGTTTGATGATCTACTGACTCCTTCAAGAAACATGTGTGTTTGATGATCTACTGACTCCTTCAAGAAACATCTCTGTGTTTGATGATCTACTGACTCCTTCAAGAAACATCTGTGTTTGATGATCTACTGACTCCTTCAAGAAACATCTGTGTTTGATGATCTACTGACTCCTTCAAGAAACATCTGTGTTTGATGATCTACTGACTCCTTTAAGAAACATCTGTGTTTGATGATCTACTGACTCCTTCAAGAAACATCTGTGTTTGATGATCTACTGACTCCTTCAAGAAACATCTGTGTTTGATGATCTACTGACTCCTTCAAGAAACATGTGTGTTTGATGATCTACTGACTCCTTTAAGAAACATCTTAAGACGTTTCTATTTGTTCAGGCTTTTCCTTGAATTTCTCGAACTCCTGTGTTGTTCTCAGTATTATCTTGATCTGTAAAGTATGTACTGTTTTGAGTATTGTTTTGATTGTTAAAGCGCTTTGTGACCCTGGTCTCGAAAAGCGCTATATAAATAAATATTACTTACTTACTTACTTACTTAAATAATAAAGTTCAAACAAATTGTATATTTTAATACAGAAACGCATGAATTCAATTATTCAAAACAATCATTTAAGCCTTTTAAATAAAAAACAATAGTTTCCACATTAAACTGATTCCCCTGGACTGTAAGTGTTGGTCAGGCTTCAGTCTCACCCTGATCTGCAGCGCAGGAGGCAGCGTTGTCTTTGCTGCTGGAACACTTGTGGAGGAGGTTCCTCACCGCAGACACCGACTCCTGGAACAGCGAGAGCCGGTAGACGGGCTGAGAGCCGTGGACGCTGCTCTTCTTTCTCACCGTCAGGAAACGACTGGTCGCTTTGCTGGAGCGGAAGACAAAAGATAACAGATGTTAGATTTAAACTTCAATACTCACAAGTCAGAAATGATTTGAATCAAATATGAAAAAGCCAATTGATGATGTGAAAAAGGATGACTAGAGATTTTAATTTCATTATTGGAGGCTAATAATAGCAATAGAATAGTATCTGAATTGTAGGAAGGACTCGTGAATCCAACACGCGTGAATCCAACGCGCGTGAATCCAACACGCGTGAATCCAACGCGCGTGAATCCAACGCGCGTGAATCCAACACGCGTGAATCCAACGCGCGTGAATCCAACGCGCGTGAATCCAACGCTCGTGAATCCAACGCGCGTGAATCCAACACGCGTGAATCCAACGCTCGTGAATCCAACGCTCGTGAATCCAACGCTCGTGAATCCAACGCTCGTGAATCCAACGCTCGTGAATCCAACGCGCGTGAATCCAACGCGCGTGAATCCAACGCGCGTGAATCCAACGCTCGTGAATCCAACACTCGTGAATCCAACGCTCGTGAATCAAACGCTCGTGAATCCAACGCTCGTGAATCCAACACGCGTGAATCCAACGCGCGTGAATCCAACGCGCGTGAATCCAACGCGCGTGAATCCAACGCGCGTGAATCCAACACTCGTGAATCCAACGCGCGTGAATCCAACGCTCGTGAATCCAAAGCTCGTGAATCCAACACGCGTGAATCCAACACGCGTGAATCCAACACGCGTGAATCCAACACGCGTGAATCCAACACGCGTGAATCCAACACGCGTGAATCCAACACGCGTGAATCCAACACGCGTGAATCCAACACGCGTGAATCCAACACTCGTGAATCCAACACTCGTGAATCCAACACGCGTGAATCCAACACGCGTGAATCCAACGCGCGTGAATCCAACGCTCGTGAATCCAACGCTCGTGAATCCAACGCTCGTGAATCCAACGCGCGTGAATCCAACGCGCGTGAATCCAACGCGCGTGAATCCAACGCGCGTGAATCCAACGCGCGTGAATCCAACGCGCGTGAATCCAACGCGCGTGAATCCAACGCGCGTGAATCCAACGCGCGTGAATCCAACGCGCGTGAATCCAACGCTCGTGAATCCAACGCTCGTGAATCCAACGCTCGTGAATCCAACGCTCGTGAATCCAACGCTCGTGAATCCAACGCTCGTGAATCCAACGCTCGTGAATCCAACGCTCGTGAATCCAACGCGCGTGAATCCAACGCGCGTGAATCCAACGCGCGTGAATCCAACGCTCGTGAATCCAACGCTCGTGAATCCAACGCTCGTGAATCCAACGCTCGTGAATCCAACGCTCGTGAATCCAACGCTCGTGAATCCAACGCTCGTGAATCCAACGCTCGTGAATCCAACGCGCGTGAATCCAACGCGCGTGAATCCAACGCGCGTGAATCCAACGAGCGTGAATCCAACGCGCGTGAATCCAACGCGCGTGAATCCAACGCGCGTGAATCCAACGCGCGTGAATCCAACGCGCGTGAATCCAACGCGCGTGAATCCAACACTCGTGAATCCAACACTCATGAATCCAACACTCATGAATCCAACACTCATGAATCCAACACTCTCACCCTGTGCTCTTGGAGATGTAGCCCCGGGACTGAGCCAGTCGATGGATGAAGGCTCTCTCGGTGCTCGTCAGCGACGAAGGAAACTCCATCTCTGTGGCATCAGGAGAGAAACGATGGCCATAAATAGCAGGTCTTTCTGAAGGTGTCGTTCACGTCGAACCTCTCTCGTCGCTGACGTGGAACCTCTCCAGCGCGACGCTCACCGCGATCTTCACCTCCTCGTCCACGTGGATCTCTTTGGCACTGATGGAGGACGAAGCCTTGGCTTTCCTCTGGCTCTTCGCTCCTTTCTTCGACATGATGACCTGCAGAAGAAAAGACAAACGTTCTCAAACGAGAGTCACAACGAAGGGACGACAAATACATTCTCAGCAGCCGCGTTATATTCTGTTGTAGGAGCAACTGACACGAAATATCAATTAATAAAGCCGTCATTATCTCATACTATTTTATATAAAGCTAATAAATAGGAAGATTT